>NW_008355971.1:2152413-2182534 GCF_000622305.1 Nannospalax galili
AATTCAACATATATATATATATATATATATATATATATATATTTAAAGCTAGATCCCATATGAGAGAAAACACACACTTTGTCTTTCTTTTCCCGCTCTAGTGCCATCTTATTCGCCTTCTCCAACCCCCTGGGGTCTGCCCCCCCATATTTGAATGATATTGTCCTTTGTTTAAAAATTATCTTAAGCATTATGGGGCTGGAGAGATGGCTTAGCAGTTTAGAGCACTGACTGCTCCTGCAGAGGACCCAGGTTCGATTCCCAGCACCCACATGGCAGCTACAAACCGTCCTCAACTCCAGTTCCAGGGGAATCCGAAGCCCTCTTCTGACCTTCGTGGCACTGTACAACATGGGTGCACTCATATACAATACACTCATACACATAAAATAAAAATAACAGATAAAATATTTAAAAATCGGGGCTTAGTAAGATAGTTAAACTCGAACACAGTCTTTGGTGAACTGGATTAACACTGACATTATTTCCCTAATTGTGTACATCAAAGCAAGCAGAACTTAATTTACAAAGAAGTCCAGGTATTATCAAGAGTGAGGTACACAACTTTCAGATCTCAATATATATTTGCTAATGAACTGTACTGTGACAAAAATGGGCAATGTTAGCTGCCATGTGGGTGCTGGGATTCGAACCTGGGTCTTCTGCAAGAACAACCAGTGTTCTTAACCACCAAGCCATCTCTCCAGCCCCAATCTTTAGCATTTTTAAAAGATTTATTTATTTGTTTGTGTGTGTGCCACCTGAGTGCAGTGCCAGAGGAGGCCAGAAGAAGGCATCTGACTTCTTCAGCTGCAGTTACAGGTGTTGTGAGCTGCCAGACATGGGTGCTGGGAACTGAACCTCGGTCCTCTGGAAGAGCTGCAAGTGCTCTTAGCTACTGAGCTATGTCTCCAGCCCTTTCTTTAGTATATTTTAAAATTACGCTTATTTATTTATTTTGGGAGGAGACACATGTGGAGGTCAGAGGACAACTAATAAGAGTTGGTTCTCTCCTCCCATCATATGGGTCCCAGGGATTGAACCCAGGTCCTCAGACTTGGTGGCAAGCATCTTTGCCCTCTGAGCCATTTGCTGGCCCCACACCCTTAGCATGTTTACATGTTTATCTATTATTATTGTGTGCATGTGTGTGCATGCCCATGCAGGTGCCATGGCACCTGTGTGGAGGTTAGAAAACAGTTTTAGGGAGTCAGTTCTCCCCTCCCTGAGTTCCTGGGATGGAACTCAGGTCCTTGGGCCTGTGCAGCAACTGTTTTTACTTGCTGAGCCATCTCGTTGGCCCTTTTTAATGTTTTTATTAGCATATATTCATTATACGTAATAATGGGTTTCATGGTGGCATATCTGTAAGGCACTTTGATCCTATCACCCTGTCTTCATCTCTTGTCCCCTCCCTCTCCTTCTGATCCCCTTCGTCTTCCCAACTAGTCCCTCTCTCCTTCCATGCCTCTTCTTCGTGTTCCATGCCTCTTCTTCGTGTGACCCAGTGAGTTTCAGGAGGGCTGCTTACAGGAACATGGGCGCCTTACCAGCCTCGACACCACTGAAGAAAACGTCTCTCCTTCTAAACGCAGCTATAGATCCTCAGGGAGGGGTGGAGAGGGGGTGAGGCTTCTACCCAAATCTTTTGACATCTCTGAGTCCCCAAAGTTCACTGTTGAATTAAAGTATAGGTCAGGGGCTTTAGATATAGGTCAAGGGCAGAGTACATATAGCATGCAACAGGCTTTGGGTCCAATCCTCAGCACTGCAAAAAAAGGGAAAAAAAAATCCCAAACAAAGCAACAACAAAAAGCCATCACGCGTATGAAAATGTGGGCCAGGTGTGGGGTGCACACATATAATCCTTGCACTCAGGAAGTGGAGGTAGGAGGATCAGAAGTTCAAGGTCATCATCAGCTGCTTAGCACTTTCTAGGACAGCCTGGGCTACAGGAAACTCCGTTAACAAAGAAAAGAAAGGTATGGGGAGAGGAAGAGAGAAATAGAGAAGGGTGGAAGGAAGCACAATAGGCCCTCAGGGTTGCCATGAACTTTCCACAGCTCATGGAAACAAGGCCTCCATCTCAGGATGGGAAGGGACGCGCTGCTCCGTGGGGGGTCTCTTTCTCCACCGAGCACTGCCCCGCAGTCTTGGCCCACCAGGTTCTTCCCTACACCCCGGGAACTGCTTCTGTGACTCCAACTCATCTTACCTCCTATGATGTCACTGACACCCCCCCACCCGCAAACTGCATGTGTGTTCACATAATCATTGGTAGGGGTGGAATGTCGTACACCTTTAAAGCAAGGACTCAGGAGATAGAGGCAGGTAGACGTCTTTGATTTGAGGCCAGCCTGGTCTACACGGAGAGATCCCCACCAGTCAGAGCTACAGAGTGAGACCCTATCTCAAAAACAAAATAAAAACAATTATAATAGGCTATCCGCCAGTGTACACAGGCACCACTCACAGCCAGAAGGAGGCTCCATGGGAAATCGCTTTGCTTGTTTCCCCACTGCTCTATTGTGGCACCTTGGGCTGTCTCGATGCTGGGGAATGAATCCTCTTGAATAAATGAAGGTCCTTGTCACACTGCCTTGGCTTCGTTGAGGCCCTCGGCCACACCCTGTGCCCCCCTGCAGACCCTCCTATTTCAGAGTTCTTTCAGGCATGGCCCACATAGCTTTCATCTCAATACTTGGGAGGTAGAGGTAGGAGGATCAGGCGCTCAAGGCCATCCTATGCTACATAGAGAAAACTAGGCCAGCTTGAGCTACCCAGAGAGAACCCGACTGTCCCACAGTACCAAAAAAGAGGAGAAAGAAGGGAAAGTTGAGGAAAAAAAACCCTCATGTAGTCCACCAAAATACTAAGATCAGACATTTTCAGTAACATTGCAGGGTACAAAATCAACCTAAAAATTTAATAGCTTTTATGGAGCTGGGGATGTAGCTCAGTGGATCCAGTGCTTGCCTAGCATGCATAAAGTCCCAGGTTCAATCCCCAGCACTGCATAAACTGGCTGTGCTGGCACATCTGTAATCCTAGCACTCAGGTATAGAGTCAGGAGGACCAGAAACTTGAAACCATTGTTAGCTACATAGTGAGCTCAGGTCCAGCCTGGCCTGTATGAGATCCTGAGAAAGAAATTAAGAAAAAAACCCATTCACAATAGCTTCAGTAAAATAAAAAAGAGCCATGAGAGGGAGATAGTGTGATGAGAGAGTAGTCAGAATGTATTGTATAAATGTACAAAATTGTCAAAGAAATAAATGTATTAATAAAAATTAAGTACTTAGGAATAAGCCTAATCAAGGAGGTGAAAATCTTCTACAATGAAAATGAGAAGACTCTGAAAAAAGTCTGAAGACGATATTAGAGGATAAAAAGACATCTCCATGTTCTTAGATTGGCTAATCAAGATTGTAAAACCGGCCCCATTATCAAAGTGATCTATAGATGTAACGCAGTTCCCATCAACATCCCAGTGATATTCAGCACAGAATTAGGAAATACCATTCATTCTTTTAAAATTTTTTTAAAATTTATTTTTACTTGTATGAATGTATTGCCTGCAAGTATGTAAGTGCATCCGTGTCATGCAATGACCACAGAGGACAGTAGAGGCTGTCAGATCCCCTGGAACTAGAGTTACCGATGGTTGTTAGTCGCCATGTGGGTGCTGGGATTTGAACCCAGGTTCTCTGTAAGAACAGCCAGGGCTCTTAACTGCTGAGCCATATCTCTAGTCCCCAAATTCTATAATTCTTATGTAAGCACAGAGGACCATGAAGAGCCAAACTATCCTAAGCAAAAAGAACGATGTGGGGATGTCACAATCTCTGACCTCAAATTATAGAGTCATAGTGACAAAGACAGAAGGTCCTGGCACACAAACCAGACAAGAAGACCAAGGGAACAGGATAAATCCTCAGAGCTAAGAGCACCTAGGTTTTTACAAACATTAAAAGTATATACAGGGGAACGCTGGGCGTGGTGGCGCATGCCTTTAATCCCAGCACCTGGGAGGCAGAGGCAGGCAGATCTTTGTGAGTTCAAGGCCAGCCTGGTCTACATAGTGAGTTCCAGGACAGCTGGGGCTACAGGGAGACCCTGTCTCAAAAAGACTAAAAATAATAAAAAAATAAAATTACTAAATAATTTTTTTTTAAAGGAAAGAAAAAGGAAACAAATATGGTGAGTATGTGGGGAAAGGTGAAGTTTATCTCCTGCTGATGGGAGGGCGAACTGGTGCAGCTACTATGGAAATCACTGTGGAGGTTTCTCAAAAATCTGAAAACAGGACTTCCATAGGACCCAGATCTCTCAGTTCTAGACATGTACCCAAAGACTCTAAATCCTACTACAAAGACACTTGCTCATCCACGTTCATTGCTGCTCTATTCATAGTAGCCAGGAAATGGAAGCAGCCCAGGTCTCCATCCACAGACAAACAGAAAATGAAAACATGGCAGACACAGGATGGAATTTTATTCAGCCACAAAGAAAAATGAAATCGTGAAATTTGCAGGAACTATCATAGGAATTGAGGTAACCCAGACTCAAAGATAAACATCCCAGGTTCTCCCTCCCACGTGGATCTCAGTTTTTAACATCTATGTGTCTGTGTCTGTGTGGGGATGTGCGTGTGAATGTAGATCGTGAAACTAGAAAAAGGACCTTGAGGGGAAAATGGGGTTTTGAGGTAGGGAGGGAAGAGGGTAATTAGCATGTGTGTCGTGGAAGTGGAGAGGTGACTTGAGGGTGAGAGGGGAAAGGAGGGGCAGGAGGGACATCAGGCCTGACGAATCCTGTATGAAAATGATGTAACGAAACCTAATGTATCAGATGCTTAAAAATAATAACCAAGGGGCTGGAGAGATGGCTCAGCGGTTAAGAACACTAGCTGTCCTTGAAGAAGACGGGTTTGAATCCCAGCACCCACATAGCAGCTAACAACTGTCTGTAACTCCAGTTCCAGGGGATCGAACAGCCTCTTCTGTCCTGGATCTCTGTGAGTTCAAGGCCAGCCTGGTCTACATAGTGAGTTCCAGGACAGCTGGGGCTACAGGGAGACCCTGCTTCAAAAAGACAAAAAATAAAATAAAATAAAATAATAAAATAAAATAGGGGCTGGAGGGATGACTCTGTGGTTAAGAACATTGGTAGCTATTGATTCCCAGCACCCACATGGTGGCTAACAACCGTGAGTAACTCCAGTTCCAGGGGGATCCAATGCCCTATTCTGACTTCCTTGGGCATTGCACAGCATGGGTGCACTTCAAACATGCAGGCAATATACTGATGCCCATAAAATAAGAATAATAAACAAAATATTAAAAATAAAATGAAATAAAATAGTTCTTTGGGGTGAGCTCTGTGGCCTACCCTCCTCTCCACAGGGAGTGAGCCCTTGGGCTTCTCCTCTTGACCCTCCCCTGCTTGTAGACAACACCCTGCCACCTCCCACTGGGCAGCTCCAGGTTCCCAGGGTGGCACCTCCTCTTGGAGGACTGCCCACTCCCTTCCTGGGGCATCATGCAGGTCCCTGTGTTTTGCACACCACAGGAAGGGATCTCATCCAATACACACCAATCCCTCACACACACACACACACACCCCTGCCCTGCCACTGCCCTGCTCTGGGCTTCCTGTGGGAACTCTCCTGACTCACCTGGCCCAGGTGACCCAAGTCCCCGTCACTTTCTCTTTCAGTTCAGAGCCTCACCTGCTGTCAGCCCCGCCCTGCACTGGGCTTCCCCAGCCTGGGCTCCCCTGGTGGCTGGTGTCAAGCTCCAGACTGTTTTCACTTTTCCTACATCAGCTGGGGCTGCCCATCAGTCCAGGTTAAAAGCAGCCATGGATGGAGCTGGGCTTCCATTCACAGCCTCAGCTGACTACCCAGAGACAGTCTCTACACAGCACCAGCCCAGACCAGAGGAAGGCCCACGCCAGAGACCCCAAGCAGGACAGATCCCTGGGGACAGCCTCCAGCCCACACCTGAGTCTCCATCTCCTCACAGAAGCCAGAGACCAACATGAAGCTAGGTGAGTGCCCAGCATGGCTCATGGCAGGCTGGTCCCCACAGCCCCCAGCTCCAGTTCTTACTCTCTGTCCCTCTGTGACACAGACATGGCTGGGGTCTGCGGATTCCTGATGCTGCTGGCTGCGGTGCTGACCAGGACCTGGGCAGTTCCTGTCCCCATGACTACCGGTGTCCCACCAGATGCAAAGGACTGCCACATGGCTCAGTTCAAGTCTCTGTCCCCACAAGAGCTGCAGGCCTTCAAGACGGCCAAAGATGCCATTGTGAGTCCTCCTCAGTCCTCCTTGTGTGGACTAGCCTCCACCCCTCACTCTATGGGTTACCATGCCACCTGGGGTGAAAGCAGACTCCACCTTTGCTGCAGTTGGCTAACCTCAGCACTTCCTGCAGTGGTCTAACCTCAACCCTTCCTGTGATGGGCTATCTCCTGCTCTTACTGCAGTGGAGCAGCCTCTGTCCTCCTAGGAGTGCCCTCCCCTTTTCCTGTTGTGACCCCTCACTCCAACTGCCCTGCAGTGCTCTAACCTTCACCTGTTCTCTGTGGATTAACCTGTTCCCTTGCTCTCCAGGAAGACTGGCTGGTGGAGAAGGATGTCAGGTGTGGTTCCCGCCTCTTCCCCAGGGCCTGGGACCTGGGGCAGCTGCAGGTGAGTGGGGACCTGGGCACAGCTGCTCTCAGCTGTTTGCTCCTGTGTTCTATGTGGATCTGCTCATCCTCTTGTCCTGGGTTTCTCACCAGCCAATCCACAGCCTGCCCACCGCTGAGCACCTGGGCTGTGTCCCCCACCTGTCTCCTGCCCTGTCCCCTCACCTGTCTCCTGCCCTTTCCCCTGCTTGTCCCTGCCTGTCCCCTGCCTGTCTTCTGCCTGTCCCTTGCCTGTCCCCTCACCTATCCCCTGCCCTGTCCCTTGCCTGTCCCCTCACCTATTCCCTGCCCTGTCACCTGCCTGTCCCCTCACCTATCTCCTTCCCTATCCCCTGTGTGCTACCTCACCTGTCCTCTGCTCTGTCCCCTGCCTACCTTCTGCCTGTTCCCTGCTGTCCTCACCTATCCCCTGCCCTATGCCCTCACCTGTTTCCTCTCCTGTCCCACCCTGTCCCCTCTGACCTCTCCATCTCTCCCTCTCACATGTTTTCCCATCTCCTGGCTCAGGTGCAGGAGCGCCTGGAGGCCTTGCAGGCTGAGCTGGCTCTGACTCTGAAGGTTCTGGAGAGCGTGGCAGAACCAGCCCTGAAGACCCTCCTGGACCAGCCCCTTCACACACTGCGCCACATCCTCTCCCAGCTGCGGGCCTGCGTGAGTCCTGGGTCCCCTGCTCATCCATGGTGGTGGTGGCTCCCCTCCCCTGGGCTTCCCTTGTAGCCCAGCCCATCCTCACAGCCCCTCATCCTCTGCCCACAGACCCAGGCTCCACCCACTGCAGACCCCAGGCCACAGAGCCGCCGCCTCTCCCGCTGGCTGCACCGGCTCCAGGAGGCCCAGAAGAAGGTGAGTCTGGGGAGGGGACCGAGGTAGATGAGTCTGGGGAGGGGACCGAGGTGGGCAGCGCCTAGGAACCCGACCCCGGGCAGCCCCTGAGCCAGTGCTGTCCCCACAGGAGACCCCCGGCTGCCTGCAGGCCTCTGTCACTTTCAACCTCTACCGCCTGCTCACCCGGGACCTGAAATGTGTGGCCAGCGCTGCCCAGTGTGTCTGATCTCTGTCCCTCCCGCCAACTCCTGAAGTCCTCCACTGGGGATGCACCAAGCCCTTAACTTATTACCACCCATCGATATTTATGCATTTATTTATGTGTATGGATTCTCAAACTCAGATCCAAAAAATGTCTATTTTTCTACTTTTTGTAAACATTATGCAAATAAACGATGAAGAAAAGACCATCATGATGTGGGCTGTGTGTTATTTATTTATTTATTTATTTATTTATTTATTTATTTTTGAGACAGGGTCTCTCCCTGTAGCCCCAGCTGGCCTGGAACTCACTATGTAGACCAGACTGGCCTTGAACTCAAAGAGATCAGCATGCCTCTGCCTCCCGAGTGCTGGGACTAAAGATGAGCACCACCACACTGGGCTTAAAATTTTATTTATCAATTTATTTTTACTTTATGTGTATGAGTATTTTGTGGATGATTGTTAGCTGCCATGTGGGTGCTGGGAGCCAAACCCAGGTCCTCTGCAAGAACAGCCAGTGTTCTTAACCACTGAGCCATTTTTTTCCATCCCTTCCTTAATGGATTTTTAAAAATCATTCTTGGGGCTGGAGAGACGGCTCAGTGGTTAAGAACACTGGTTGTTCTTGCAGAAGACCCAGGTTCAAATCTCAGTGCCCACATGGCAGCTAACAACTGTCTGTAACTCCAGTCCCAGGGGATCCAACAGCCTCTTCTGACCTCCACAGGCATTGCCCAACACAGGTGCACTTACCTACATGCAGGCAATACATGCATACACATAAAATAAAAAATAATACTATAATAAATTTTTAAAAAATTTAAGGTTTTAAAAAATCATTCTTGCAGATCCTATTCCAAATCTTTAAGACACTGAAGTGTTAGCATTATATAATGAAACTCTTTACAGAATGTAGGCAGGATCTTTGAAGGCCCACTGCCATTCATTCAAAACTAGTGCCAAGAGGTCTTGAGATTCAGCAACTAAGGGGATACTTAAAAAAAAAAAAAAACAAAGTCCAATACATTCCCAAAGATCACATTATTTGTATCAATTTCTTCATGAAAAAAGCAATATTGGATGTGCAAGTGGTGCACTTACACATATGCAGGCAAAACACTTGTATTCATAAAATAAAAATAAACAAAATCTTTAAAAAAAAAAAGCAACATGGGGTTGGAGAAATGGCTCAATGGTTAAGAGCACTGCCTATACTTGCACAGGACCCAGGTTCAGTTCCCAGCACTCACATGGCAGCTAACAACCATCTGTAATGCCCTCTTCCGACCTCTGTGAGCATTGCACAACACAGGTGCACTGACACACATCCAGGTAATACACTCATAATACACATAAAACAAAAATAATAAATATGGGGGCTGGAGAGATGGCTCAGCGGTAAAGAACACTTGCTGTTCTTCCAGAAGACCCAGGTTCGAGTTCCAGCACCCACATGGCAGCTAACAACTGTCTATAACTCCAGTTCCAGGGGATCCAAAGCTCTCTTCTGGCCTTCGCAGTCTTTGCATGACATGGGTGCACTTACATACATGCAGGCAATAGACTCATACACATAAAATAAAAATAATAAAAAATATTTAAAAAAAATAAATATGATATATTTTTTAAAAACATTAGGTGTAGCAAAGACACAACTTTATTTCACTCTCTTGTCCACAGTCACTCTCCATACACCATCTGGTCTCCTCATTCAGGATTGCTGCTGTGTGGTCACCATGCATCTTTTCACCCCTAAAGGATGTGGTAGGGCCATGCTTGATTCCGCCTCCAGATTCACCTCCCAGGGTCTGACAGGCTCTAAGCCAATGCCGTAGTCGATGCTCTATTAGCCACACCTGGCTGCTGAAAGAGCCCCAGGCTGGATGGAGCCTCTGAACCCCCCAGTATACTTTCCTGCAGTACAGGAATGTACCCGGAACTCTCTGAAGGGATAACTGCCCATCCTAGGGCAAGCTGAATCCTTTTCACTTGCATCACTCACGTCACTTGTCACTCACACCTGCAGTTGCTGAGGCTTTAAAGCCTCCCTGAGTCTGGGTAGCACTACACTGGCATCCTGTCAGACTTTTTCCCTAGGAACACTGACTCAACACAAATATTGTTGTATTTGCTTTTGAGTGACCTGGACAGGCTCCACAATCTTCTGTGTGCTGTCTGATCACTCCCTCCTGAGTGCTTAGCACTGTGATGATCAGCTTTGATTGTCAGCTTGACACAGCCCAGAGCCACCTGAGAAGGGACTCTCAGTGAGGAACTTCCTAGATTGAGTCAGCCTGCAGGCCTGTCTGTGAGGGATTATCATGACTGTCAGTTGACACAGGAAGCCCCAGCCCACTGTGGGTGGCACCATGCCCTGGGCAGGGTCCTGCACTCTACGAGAGGAAAGCAAAGTTATGAGTGGAAATATACACGTTTATTCCCCTCCACTCTTGACTGTGGATGCAATATGACAAGCTTCTTGAAGCTTGAGCTGCCTTGACTTCCCTATGATGATAGGCCATAACCTGGAGCTGTAAACTGAATAATCCCATTCCTCACCTGTGCTTGCCTTTACAAATATTTATTTATTTATTTTTATTTTATGTGTATGAGTGTTTTGCCTGCATGTAAATTCACCACCTGTGTGCAATGCCAGTGGAAGTCAGAAGAGGGCATCAGATTGACTGGAACAGGAATGGTTGTTAGTGCCACGTGGGTACTGAGAACAGAGCCAGGTCCTCTGCAAGAGCAGCCAGTGCTCTTAACCACTGAGTGATCTCGCCATCCCGTTTGCCTTTTCTGTCAGGGCATTTGTCACAGCAACAGAAACTAGAACAAGTTCTTTATGAACCCAACTTACCTACTGATCTAAACCACTCAGATCTACCAGACCTCTCCAGCTTCACAAAGCTCACATCCCTCCATGGGGCCCAGTGGAGCCACTCAAGCCCCATATCAGTCATGAGGTCTGTGGTGGTTTGAATGAGCAACATCCTCCATAGGCTCCAAATATTTAAACACTTGGTCCCAGCTAGTGATGCTGTTTGCGGAGCTTTGGGAGGTGCTGCCTTGCTGGAGGAAGCACAACACTGGGGCAGACTCTGAGAGTTCATAGCCTTATCCTACTTCCAGCGACTCTCTCTGCTTCTTTTAGGTACTTGAAGATGTGAGCACTCAGTTTTCTGCCATGCCTCCCTGACCATGGGAATCAAACCCAGGCCCTCTACAAGAGCAGCCAGTGCTCTTAACCACTGAGCCATCTCTCCAGCCCTACCTTCATGTCATAACCTACAGCAGAGGTCACACAGCTGCTGCCACAGCCTGATCCTGTCCCTTACATGCTGTCAAGCTTTCAGGAATTTCAATACATTCTCTGGCCCATCTCCTAACTTGGGGCCTTACCTGGGCTTGCATGGAAGTCTCCATTCATCAAGGACAGATGCCATCCCATAGAAGAAAGTGGCCACCCTACGCCCCACCCCCACCCCCAGGATGCTCCATCCTCAGACTGCTCAGTCTCAGTTGTATCTTATCCACCATAGCAGGAGTCATGAAACTCCCACTCCAGCAAGGAGGCAGGCATTCCCACACCACAGAGAGAACAGCCGCATCAGGACTGTCCCCGCAGACACTGCACCCTGAGATGGACTGGCCTCGCTTACTCATGTCATCATCATCAGGGGCCATGCAACCTAGCCTCCCAATCTCTTCGGTTTTGTAGGTGTGTTATACAGGACGGTTCTCAGAGTCAGCCAGGAGCCACCTTCCTGAACTCAGCTGTGGCCTGCTTGCCAAAGATCCTCACAGCTGGGCTTTAGACTGCTAACGCCTCCACACAGGAGGGTCAGGGAGGGTATCCACCTACACCTCCCAACTTGTAGTGGTAATTCAGTCCTAATTACATGTGGTGTAGGGCAAGTGCTAGAGTATAGAGGCCAGGGAGGACTAGGAAGGGGAGTGGCTCTGTTTATGTGGCTCTGGGAAGCCATTCATGCTTGGGTGAAGACTTTCTGGTGTGGCCTTAGTGGGGAGCACCCACACTCCTGTCAGTAAACCCTTGTCTATGCTCTGTAAGTAAGCCCAATAAACTCATTGGTTTCCCAGAGTGCACTTCGGTGGAATCATACTTCAGTTGGCATTGGGACCAAGGAAGGAGAGATGTTCACACCTCTCCTAGGGAAGGAGTCTTAGCAACAAGGCCCTTGTCTGGGTGTCAAGCACTGTGTATATTCCTATTCACCCTAGAGAGAGAATCCAATAGCAGACAAACGATTCTACCCAAGTCCAGCTTAGTGAACCAATGAGTTTATTGAGGTTACTTACAGGAGCATGAGTGATTCAAGGGTAGCTAAACCCACCGAGAAGTCCCCTGTGCCATCTCTGGGCAGTAATGCCACTGAAGAAGCGCTCCTGCCCCACCCGATCGATTACCTGGAGAGGGACAGCAAGAGTCTTGGAAGTTTCATTGGCCCCCAGAGTCCTGTGAGCCTCATGAGTCTTGTGAGTTTCCTGAGTCTTGTGAGGGATGCTACAGGTGGGATGCTCACAGACACAGTCTCCTGTGATGACCACAGCTGCTCGGATTCAGAAAGGCAATGGTCATGCCCAGCCCTGACCTGGTCCCGTTCCAGACCATAGAGCCAGGGCAAAGATCCTGTCCCAGATGCAGCTGGAAATCCACAGACACAGTCATGACACTGCAACAGGCTGAGATTCACAGGGGAAGACCCAGGGCATGGTGTCTCTACACCATGCAAGAGTAAGATCCCAGGGGGCAGCCTCCAGTGCACACTTGAGTCCCCATTTCCTCACAGATACCAGACCAGCACGAAGCCATGTGAGTCCTTGTCCTCACAGCCACTCACTCTGTCCTATGACACAGACACAGCTGGGGGGCTCCATGCTCCTCCAATAAGGACCTGGCCACTTCCTGTCCCCAGACCTCCCAAGGTCCTGCAAGATACAAAGGACCGCCACATGGTCCTGTTCAAGTCAATGACCCCATGAGATGCTGCATTAGTTACTTTTCTGTCGCTGTGATAAAACACCATGACCAAGGCAACTTACAGAAGGAAGAGTATATTTGGTTTATGATTCCAGAGGGATTAAAGTCCATCATGGGGGTGGAGGGGACATGATGGAAGCAGGTGACTAAAGCAACCTCTTCAAGCAGGTTCAGGGAAGCAGAAAGCAACTGGAAACCTAGCAAGGCTTAAGAACTCTCAAAGTTTGCACCAATGACGTGCTTCCTCTAGAAAAGCTGCACCTCCTAAAACTTCCCAAAACAGCACCACCAACTGGGAACAAAATGTCCAAATACTTGGAGCCTGTGGGTGTGTTCTCATTCAAACCATCCCAGAAGCCATTGTGAATCTCCCTCTGCCCTGCCCCATGTGGGCTAGCCTCCACAACTCCTGCTGGAGGTTGCCATGTTGATTGAGGTGAATGTGGACCTCCATCCTTCCTTCAGTGGGATAGCTCCCAATCTTAGTGTGCTGGACAAACTAATATTTCCTGTCATAAAAGTACCTCTGCTCCTCCCAGGAATGAACTCTTCTCCTGTTGGGATCTACCCTCCAATTTCAATGCTCTGGGCTAATCTTCATTCCTACTGGGTGGGCAAACCTGAGTCCTTGCTCTCCTGGAAGAATGGCTTCTACAAAGAAGAAAGTAGGACGCAGCTCCCACTTGTTCCCAGGGGCTGGGACTTGAGGCAGCTGCAGGTGAGTTGGAAGGTGGATCAGCTGGCCCTGCCCATCTATCTAGTCTCATACTTGATCCCTTCCCTTCTTCCCACCTCCTACACTGACTGTGCATGCTCACCTGTCCTCTGCCCCAGCCTTCCTCCCACACACCTGTTGTGTTGGTTCCTGTTAACTGTCAACTTGACAGAATCTGGAGTCACTTAGGAGACAAGCGTCCAAGTGTAACTTGGAGGGATTGTTTAGTCTCTGCGCATGATGCTGATTATATAAATTGAAAAGGAAGACCCATCTTAAAAGTGAATGGCACCATTCCCTGGGATCGGTCCTGGACTGAATAAAAAGGAAAAGCGAGCTAAGCACAAGCTTTCACTGCTTTCTGCTTCCTGACTGCAGATGCAATGTGACCAGCTGCATCAAGCACCTGCTCCACGGGGCTGGAGAGATGACTCAGTGGTTAACAGCACTGGCTACTCTTGCAGAGGACCCATGTTTGGTTCCCAGCACTCACATGATAGCTAACAACCACTTGTAACTCCAGTTCCAGGGGACCTGACCCCCTCTTCTGACCTCTGTGGGCATTGCACACATAGGTGCACTTACGTACATGCAGGTAAACATTCATACATATAAAGTAAATTTTTTTTAACTTTAAAAAAAATGTATTATTTTTATTTTATGTGTATTCATGTATTGCCTGCATGTAGATAAGTGCACCTGTGTTGTGCAATGCCCGAGGAGGTCAGAAGAGGCTGTCAGATCCCCTGGGGCTGGAGTTATGGACAGTTGTTAGCTGTCATGTGGGTGCTGGAATTCAAACCCAGGTCTTCTGCAAGAGCAACCAGTGTTCTTAACTGCTGAGCCATCTCTCCAGCCCCTAAAGTAAAATAAAATAAAATAAGATAAAAATAATAACCTACCTCCTTGATTTACCCACCATAAAGGACTGTGAGTCAAAATCAGGCTATTTTGTCACAGCACTTGGCCCTCTCCATCTTTCTTAGCTCTCCCTGCATGCGTTCTTTCTCCAATCAACTGTTTCTAGGTGCAGGAGCACCCCAAGGCCTTGCAGGATGAGCTGGCCCTGATCCTAGATACCCTGGGTGTCTCTATCCAAGGGACCATCTGGGATTAGTCCCTTAGCATCCTGAGGGATATCTACTCCCAGCTACAGGCCTGTGTGACTCCTAGATCCTTGTGCCATTCATGTGTGGATTCTGCCTGCCTGGGCTTCCCCTGTACTCCAGTCCAGCCTCACAGCCTCCCATTCTCTGCCCAAAGATCCTGGCTCCACCCACTGCAGACCCCAGGCCCCAGAGCTTTCCCACTGATTGCATCAGCTCTGAGAGACCCAAAAGAAGGTGAGTCTTGGGAGGGGACTGAGGTAGACAGCTCCTGAAAGCCCTGACCCCAAGCATCCCCTGAGCCAGTCTTGTCCCCACAGAAGACCCCCCATTGCCTGCAGGCCTCTATCACCTGCTCACCCAGGACCTGAAATGTGTGGTCAGTGGAGATCAGTGTATGTGACCATTGGCTTCTCTTATAAACTGTTCTAAAATTCTATACTGTGCTGATGCACCGAGTGTTTGGCTTAATTCATAGGTGCCCATCAATACTTGTGTATTGACTTGCATGTGTGTGGGTTCTCAAAGTCAGATCCAATAAAATGTCTATTTTTCTAATCTTTGTAAACACTGTGCCAATAAACAATGATAAAAAAAACCATGTGGCTATGTTTGCGTTGATGTGGACTCCTTTATCTTCTGCTATTGTAACTACACCTCAGCAAAGACACCCTGTTCACCTTGAGCTCTGTGGACTAGCCTGGGCTGCTCCTTTCTCAGTTCCTCATTTCCTGAGCTGGAAGGGAAGTTTTGCAAGGTCAGGTGTCCTGTTCGCCACTGAGGACAAGGAAGAGGTAATATACTGATTTCAGCTTTTTTGGAGGTTGGATTTGATGATGGGAGGGGGACAGAAAGGGTACCAAGGCAGGCTTGGCGATGGTGCCATGATGGGTGACTCACATCCTGCTGTGGATGCTCACCCACCAGGGATGTGATTGGTGGGTGGGTGGCTCCCACACCACAGTCTTGTCTTCTCCAACCACCCACACCTTCCCCAGCCCCAGTAGAAATCCTCGACCAGTTTCAGACATCAAGGAAATGAAAATCAAAACTACTTTGAGGAGTTAGAGGGATGGTTCAGCAGTTAAGAGCACACACTGCTCTTTCTGGGGACCCAAGTTCATGTCAGGTGGCCTAAAACAGCCTGTAAGTCCAGTTTCAGGGGACCTAATGCCTCTGGCCTATGTGGGTACCTGCATTCACATGCACATACCCACACACAGAAAACACACACATACACATGACTAACAATAAAAATAAATTTTTAAAAATATGTTTGAGGGTTGAATAGTGCAGCCATTAAAGGCTAAAGCTAACAACCAAAGCATAAAAATATGTGTTAAAAAAATGAGTTTGAAGCCGGGTATGGTGGCACACACCTTTAATCCCAGCACTTGGGAGGCAGAGGCAGGCAGATCTCTGTGAGTTCAAGGCCAGCCAGGTCTACATAGTGAGTTCCAGGACAGCTGGGGCTACAGCTGTCTCAAAGAAGACCAAAAAAAAAAAAAAGAATCAGCCTAGATGTTCATCAACAGATGAGTATATATTTTTTTCATTTCCACAATAGAGATTTATTCTAGAATAAGTGAAATCATATAATTTTCAGGAAAATGGGTAGAACTATAGACCATAATGTTAAGGGTGATGCAGATTCAGAAAATCAATTACTACATCATCTCTCATTTGTATAAAGTAGCTTTTAAATTTTTAATTTATTTTTATTTTATGTGTGATGAGTGTCTTGTGTATTACGTACATAAGGGCACCACATGCATGCAGTGCCCATAGAGGCCATAAGATGTCGTCAGGTCTCCTGGAACAGCAGTTATGGATGGTTGTTAGCTGTCATGTGGTACTAGGAACTAAACCCAGGTCCTCTGTAAGAGCAGCCAGTGCTCTTAACTGCTGAGCCTTCTCTGCAGCCCCCTGGAAACTACTATCTTAAAAAGACAACAAAAAAGCAGTTGTAGGCAATGCAGTTATACACATAAAATTTAAATATATATATATATTTTTTTTTAGATGTATGATATCTGAGGACAACATGCAAGTTCTTCCTCTGGCCTCAACACAAATACACACAAAATTGCATCCATACAAACACACACACACACACACACACACACACACACACACACAAAACACAATCTGAGCTTTCTGTATGAGTATAAAAAGTCACCCAGGTGAGCTACAGAAATGCCTCAGCAGTCAAGAACACTGGCTGCTCTTACAGAGGACCCAGGTACAGTTCCCAGCCACCCACAGTGGCTAACAACCATCTATATCTACAGCTCCAGGGGATCTGACAGCCTCTTCTGGCCTCTGCAAGCATTGCACAAACATGATGCACTTACATACATGTAGGCCAAACACTCATACACATAAAATAAAAATAAATACATCAAAAAATTTTAAGAATTACAGATAAAGCCAGGCATGGTGGTATATGCCTTTAGTCCCAGCACTCGGGAGGCAGAAGCAGGCAGATCTCTGTGAGTTCAAGGCCAGCCTGGTCTACATAGTGCATTCCAGGCCAGCTGAGACTACAGGAGACCCTGTCTCGAAAAAAAAAAAAAGAATTACAGATAAATAACTAACTTCCAAGTTCCTTTTTTTTTAAGTATACGTGTATGTGATGTGCATATGTGGGTTTGCATATGTGGGTTTACACATATGTGTGTGTGTCTGAGTCCAGAAGTTGACATCAAGAGTCTTCCTTGATCTCTTCTCAATTTATTTTCTGAGGCGGGGTTTCTCTCTGAACATAGATAGACTTCACCTGGCCAGCTTCCCCAAGAACCTCACCTCCATCTTCTGAGCACTGGGATTACAAATGAGTTACTACATCCACCTAGTTTTTGTTGCTGTAATTGCTTGTGCATGTGCTGGGGATTCAAATTCTGATCTTCAAGCTTATGCACCAAGAACTTTATCCACTAAGCTGTCATCCCCGACCCCCAAGTTCCTTTCTAAAGAACTAGGTATCATTTTGAGCTGTCAGATCACCTGTCACCTGCACCCCTATAGATTTCAATATCTACTGCAGATAAAATAAAAATAATTCACAAGCAAGGAGGGACAGGAGCCCTGCTGTTATGACTTAAATACTGATGCTTTTCCATTTTCTACTGCTTTCCCATGTTCTTTTTCTTTCCCCCAGGGGCAGGCTAACTTTATAAAGAAAGGCAGTTTATTTGCGGTTCTGGAGTGGAGAGTTCAGTTCTGGAGGCAGCCATCTTACTGGTGTTATCCTGAGTCAGCACAAAACAAGGGACAGGAACCAGATGGCTCAGTGGGTAAGGGTGCCTGCTGCCAAGGCTGAGGATTTGAGTTTCAATCCCCAGAACCCACATGGTGAAGTAGAGAACTGGCTTCCAAAAGTTGTCTTCTGACCTCCATATGTGTGCTGATGTATGTGCACACACATACACACACACACTAAATAAATAAATAAATAAATAAATAAATAATAAATAAATAAATAAAGTGTGTGAATGTGAGGGGTGGGCACAGGTGTAGCCATGTATCTGCCTGGTCTCTCCCTCATTTTTTGTTTTCTGTTTGTTTATTTGTTTTTGGGGACGGGGGTCTTCCTGCAGTCCCAGCTGACCTGGAACTCACTGTGTAGATCAGGCTGGTCTTGATCTCACAGAGATCTGCCTGCCTCTGCCTCCCAAGTGCTGGGATTAAAGGCATGTGCTACCATGCCTCGCTCCCTCTCTTTTTTAAATATTTATTTTATTTTTATTTATGTGTACATATGTGTCTGAGGGAATGTCTGCCACATGTATACTGGTGCCAGATGAAGGCATTAGATCCCCTGCAGCTGGAGTTATAGGCAGTTGTAAGCCACCTGATGTGGGTGCTGGGAACCAAATTCACATCCTTTGAAAGAGCAGTATACACTCTTAACCATGAAGCTAACTCCAGCCCCTCTCCTTCTGACAAAGCCACCAGGAGTGGATTGAATGTGTACTACCCTAATGACCTTATTATGGTTGGAATTTGAAATGTCCCCCTCAGGATCCTGTTTCGAATGTTTAGTCCCTAGCTGGTGGCACTATTTTTTAATGTTATGGAAACTGAGACGTGTGTCTAGTTTGAAGATGGAGGCATGTCTTTGAAGAGTATTCAGGGACCCCAGTCCATCTCTCACTCAGTTCCTGTTTGCAGTACACTGTCCTGTCCTCATGATACTCTGTTCAAGTCATGGGGCCAAGCAACTACTCACTGAGGCAGTGAGCCAAAATCCGTCTTTCCTCCCTTACTTTTTTTTTTTTTTTTTTTTTTTTGGGTCTTTTTTGAGACAAGGTCTCCTTGTAGCTCCAGACGGCCTGGAACTTGCTATGTAGACCAGGCTGGCCTCAAACTCACAAAGATCCGCCTGCCTCTGCCTCCCAAGTGCTGGGATTAAAGGCATGTGCTACCAGGCCCAGCTCTCCCTTACATTTTTTTATGTCAACTATTTTAGTCACAGCAACAAAAAACAACTGCTACAGATCTTGTCTTTTCCTGTTCCTTTCCCAGAGGCCCCACCTCTAAATATCGTAGTTGTGTTAACTTTCTACTCTCTTAGCTCAGTGGGGGTTAAATTCCCACATATGAAGATTTGGAGGGCTCTTGTGATGGTTAATCATATGTGTGTGTATGTGTATGCACATGTGTGTGCAAGCATACATGTCATGGAGTGTGTGTGGAAGTCAGAGAACATCTTATAGGAATTGATTCTCTCCTTCCACCATGTGGGCTCCAGGGGATGGAACTCAAGTCCTCAGACTTGGTGGCAAGCCCCTTTACTCACTGAGCCATCTCATCAGTCCTATGATGGTTGATCTTGACTATTTGACTGGGTCTGGAATCAAGTGTGAGAAACATCTCTGGGCAGGTCTGTGAGGGCATTTCCAGGAATAACTAGCTAAGGAAGATGGCCCACCTCCAGAGTGGGTGGTGATTTCTGAGGAGTGGCCCAGTTATTAAAGTGTCTGAGGAAAGCAGTGCTGTCTGCCTGGTTGCCTTCACTCCTTGCTGGTTAGTGCATCTGTCCCATTGTTAATGCTGCCTCTGTCACGATCCTTCACTGACATCAGACTCCAGTGTTTCCAGTCTTCTGACACGAACTGAAGACCAGCAGTTCTCTAAGAATCTTCTAGAACTTCAGTGCCAGACTTGGGATGGCTGAGGGACCAGCATTATGGACTGAGCAATCACTGGGTTCTCACCTTCTCTGACATGCAGAGGGCCATGTAGTTGGACTACCCGGCTCCTATCCACTTTAAGCCACCTCTAGTAAATCCTCTCTTGTAACATATCCACATTCGTTTTAAAAATTATTTATTTTTATGTGTATGAGTGTTTTGCTGCATATATGTAAGTGCACATGTGTACAATGTCCTCAGAGGCCAGGAGAGGGCATTGGATCCCCTAGACCTGCAGTTAAGGATGGTTGCTACCCGTACTGTGGGTGCTAGGAACTGAACCCAGGTCCTCTGCGAGAGCCACTGCTCTTAACTGCTGAGCCATCTCTCCAGCCATACATATCCACATTCAGTCAGTCCTGTTCCTCTAGAGAACTGTGTCTAATACTGACTTTGGTAGTAGGAGTTAGGTGGAGTTGTGAAGGTTAACCTTCAGTGTTAGTTTGACAGGATTTAGAATCACCTTGGGAACATACCTCTGGGTGTATCTATGACGGTGTGTTCAGAAAGTTTTAACAAAGAAGGGAAGACCCATCCTGAATATTGGAGGCACCATCCAGTGGACTTACATCCCAGACTGAATATAAAGGAGAGAACAATATGAGCACTGGCATTTGTGTGTCAACTTCCTAACTATGGATGCTGACTGGCCGTCTCCCACCCCTGCTGCTGTGCCTTCTCCACTATGACAGACTGTACCCTCCTTGAACTCTGAGCTAAAAAAAACCTTTCTCTCCTTTAGTTCTTGTCAGGTATTTTGGTCACAGCAACAAGAAAGGGAACTGATAAAAATCATGACCATGACCATGTCCTCCCAGAGTTTCCTGAAGCTGTCATGGCTCTGTGGGGCTAGAAGCTTCTATTAGTGGAGCATGCTTCCAAGAACACACGCCACCCTGCATTTACTTTACTACAAAGCAAGTCCCTTAACCCACAGTGGTGATGCTTAGCAGATTCATGTGTGGCAGGCAGCTCCTGGATGAGGCCCAAGGTCAAGAAGGGAAACCCAAGCTAGTTATCTCAGTCAAGGTGAATCATTGCTCTTTCCAGGATAGAACAGATCGTACGTGTCCAACTGGCCTCAAGAGCAAGCTGGCCTTCTTGGTGGCTACACTACAGCTGCTTGGTGACAGGGAACTCAGATGATATCTGCAGAATACAAGCTGTCTAAGCAGTCTGTGCCTTTTCCACAATGACATGTCTGTGACGGTCAGTTTCATTGGGGATGGAGAGTGGCCTGGCTTTCCCCAGACCACTGACTCCCTAAAGCACCGTTTGAAGGGTTCATCTCCTGAGGGTTTTTAGTATCCTTACCATTTCTCTTCCCTTTAGTGGTACTGTGCAGCCATGGAAGACGAGATCACTGAGGTGACACAGGGATGACCGGGGGTTTTGCGTGCCTATGACATTATGACAGAAGACAGCACTGACGACAGCACTGAGCACACAGTCCTGAGATAGATTCTCAACTTTGGTTAAGTTCAGTCAAAGTGGCCCACACTGCCATCCTTTCTGGTGGGGACAGAGTGATCATATTCACCAGATGGAAGGTTAACTGCCCCACGAAAATAGGACCCATGATGTCCTCTCTGGCAAGGGGGTCGTGTGCAGCAAAGGCACTGCAATGTGGACCCCTCATGAGGGCATTTCACAGTAAAGGATTGTCAGAGCCACCATTCACCATCTATTTTTTTTGTCTTTTCTTTTCTTTTTTTTTTTTTTTGAGACAGCATCTCCCTGTAGCCCCAGCTGTCCTGGAACTCACTATGTAGACCAGGTTGGCCTTGAACTCACAGAGATCTGCCTGCCTCTGCCTCCCAAGTGCTGGGACTACAGGCATGTGCCACCATGCCAGCTATCATCTACTTTTTTTTTTTACTTTGAGACAGGACCTTACTATGTAGCTCTGGCTGGCCGTGAACTCACAGAAATTCACCTGCTTCTGCCTCCTGAGTACTGGGATTAAAGGCATGCATGATTACACCCAGATCGTCATCTACTTTCTCAATTTAAAAAAAATTTTCATTAATTTATCTATTTTTATTTTGGGTGTATGAGTGTTTTGCCTGCATGTATGTAAGTGCACCCATATCATGCAATGCCTGAGGAAGCCAGAAGAGGGAGTCAGAGCCCCTGGAATTGGAGTTATGGACAATTGTTAGCTGGGAACCAAACCAGGTTCTCTGCAAGAGCAGAGGTGTTCTTAATTGCTGAGCCATCTCTCCAGCCTCTACTTTTCATACTTTTTAAATTTAAAAAATTATAGTCTGTGTATCTGTGTGTGTCTGTGTGTAGGCACATGCATGGCACAGCACATGTATGGATGTCACAGGAAAACTTGCAGGAGTCAGATTTCTCCTTCCACCATGTGGGACCTGAGTATTGAAGTCAGGTCATCAGGCTTGGCAGCAAGTCCCTTTACCCACTGAACCATCTCACTGGCCCTCAACATTTTTGCTTGTTTGTTTGTTTTGCTGGTTTGGATTCTTTTGTTGTTTTTCAATTCTATGTGTGTGAATGTTTTGTCTCACATGTATGTAAGTGCACCACATGCATGCACTGCACTGCAGGGGCGAGAAGAGGGTGTTGGACCCTCTGGAAGTAGAGTTATAGATGGTTGTTACCTGCCTTTTGGCAGCTGGGAATCAAACCTGGGTCCTCTGGAAGAACAGCAAGTGTTCTAACTGCTGAGCCATCTCTCCGGCCCCTTTTTGTTGTTTTGAGAAAGAATTCCCATATGTAACCTTGACTACCTGGAACTTGATATTGTAGACCAGACTGGCCTTGAACTGTAGTCATTCTCTTGCCTCTGCTTCCCATCTGCTGGCACTACAGAGGTTCACCACCATACCCAGCTCCCATCTTCAATATTAATGTAGATCCTTTGGGCAAAAATTACTAAAAAGTTGGACCTAGAGAGCTCAGCGGTTAAGAGCACTGGTTGCTCTTGCAGAAGACCTGGATTCAGTTCCCAGACCCACATGGCAGCTAAGAACCATCTGTAATTCCAGCTCCAGGGGATCTGACAAACCTCTTCTGGCCTCTACAGGCACTGTACATACATGATACACTTACATATATGCAGAAAAAAACACTCACACACATAAAAGAAAATCAAATAAATCAGGCGTGGTGGCACATGCCTTTAGTCCCAGCACTCAGGAGGCAGAGGCAGGTGGATCTCTGTGACTTCAAGGCCAACCTGGTCTACATAGAGAGTTCCAGGCCAGCTGGGGCTCCAGAGAGACCCTGTCCCAAAAAGACCAAAAAATACTTTTTAAATTTTATTTATTATTTTTATTTTAGCATATGAGTGTATTGCCTGCATGTATATAATTGCAGTGCCCACAGAGGTCAGAAGAAGATGTTGGATTCCCTTGGAACTGGAGTTATGAATGGTTGTTAACCACCATGTGGGTGCTAGGAATCAAACCCAGGCCCTTTGCAAGAGCAGCCAGTGCTCTTAACTGCTGAGTCATCTCTCCAGACTCATAAATACATGTATTTTTTTATTTTCAAAGGGTATATGGCCACTTACCCATTGGCAGTGATGTGATAATGTTTGACAACTCCTTGTCAGGGAGGGAAAGATCTAGTTGCTGCGGATTCCCATAGTGTAAATGCAAACAGTTTGGAAGACAAAGTAACAGACCATATCCCTATCACAAAGATGCAGTAGTTAGAGTGTTCCAGAGTCAGGGACTATTGCAACAATGTAGCACACATCAGGTGACTTGAAACAACAGAACTGGGCCAGTCAGATGGCTCAATTGGAAAAAGCACTTGTACAAGCCTGATTGCCTAAGATCCATCCTTGGAATCCACAGATAAAAGTCAGATGCAGTGACATGTATCTATAATCCCAGCATTCCTCTGGTGAGATGAGAGACAGAGACAGGGGGCTCTCCCAGAATCCAACAGGCCAGCTAGCCTAAAGTAAGCAACTTAGTGTAAATAAGAGAGACTCTGCCTCAAACAAGGTCAAAGGAGAGGATTGACTTCTCAAAGTTGTGCTCTGACTTCCACATACACATGCAGTGAGGCATCCAGGCACACACAGACACATGAATAAATAAACAATAAATAAATATTCAGAACTGCTTGACTCACTTTTCTGCAGACTGGAATTGGTACTCCACTGTGTAAGGGAGAATCATCCCTTGTATATTCCATTTTTTGGTGTTTCCTGGCAGTCCAGGGTGATACCATCACTCCATCCATGCCTCCACTGTCACATGACTACCTGCTCTGTGTCTTCCCTTCTTCTCCCATCTTCTTTTCAATGAAGACAACAGTCATATTGGATTAGGGCCACACTAAGGCTCTCATCTTAACTAATACTGTCTGCAATAGTTCTCTTTCCAAATAAAGTTGCATTTGAAAGCACTGAGGCTTAAGGCCTCAAGATATCTCACTGCAGACATGATTCAGCCTTTTAAATACATTCCCTGAAGGGCAGAGGTAATTGCAAAGTGTGGAAAAATAACCACATAGTGATTTGAAGTGCTTTTTAAAGATTTTTAAAATTTATTTTTTACTTTATGTTTTTGAGTGTTTTATGTGCATGTAAGTGCACCAAGTACATGCCTAGTGCTTGCGGAGGTCATCTAGTCCCTTGGAACTGGGGTTAAAGATGGGTGTTAGCCCTCATGTGGGTTCTGGGAACCCAACCTGGGTCCTCAGTAAGAGCAGTAAGTGCTCTTAACCACTGAGTGATCTCTCCATCCCTACTATCTTCCTTTTAATATGTATATAATTTTTTAAGATTTATTTCATATGTGTGTGCCTGAGTGTATGTATGTGAACTACAGGTGTGCAGTACCAGCACAGTCCAGCAGAGGGTGACAAATCCTCTGGAATTGTAATGCCAGTTGAGTGATGAGGGTGTTGGCACCAAACCTGGGTCCTCTACAAGAATAGCAAGTGCTCTTCACCAATGAGTCATCTCTCCTGCCCCATTTTAATATATATTTAAGTGTAAGATCATACATAGTTCTTATTAATGGATTTGAAAAATCTGTACCATCAGCTCTTGAGAGGAGATACAAGCTGGCTGTAGGGCACTCTGGTCACAGGTCCCTTTGAGGAAAGCCAGGGTGTTGAAGGTGAACACACTTGCTATGACACTGTGGATCACTCTTCTGATTTCTGCCTCTGTTTAGGATGAAATCTAGCTTAGGTCTCTAATCTTAGCAAAGGGAGCTTGTCCCCATGTCCATCCTTGGAGTCTTCACTGCTCTGAAATTGGGTTAGAGGATCACTTGAGCTTAAGACCAGCCTGGATAATGCAGTGAGACCCTATCTCAAAAAGAAAAGAAACTTCTAAACAAGAGGCTGGGCATGGTGGCACACACCTTTAGTCCCAAGCTCTCAGGATTCAGAGGCAGGTAAATGTCTGTGAGTTTGAGGCCACAAAAAACCTAAGAGGCTAGAGAGATGGATCAGCAGTTAAGAGCACTGGCTGCTCTTGCAGAAGACCCAGGTTCAACTCCCAGCACCTACATGGTGGTTAACAACTGTTTATTACTCCAGATCCAGGGAATCTGATGCCCTCTTCTGACCTCCATGGGCATTGCATGATACAGGTGCGCTTACATACATGCAGGCAATACACTCACACACATAAAATAAAAGTAATAAATATTTTTTTCATTTAAGCAAAAGATATATTTCTTATTTGGGCATCTGACTTCACCACCCACAGCAAGCATTCTGGAGTCCTTTCTTGTACAAATTCACAAACCTCTTATTATTACCTGTATATTTTACCTCTCAGAGCTTTTTGGCAACTAAAAAAATCCCCATTGATATTTTTATTTACTTGTTCACTTTTTCAATGCTGGAGATCAAACTTACAACCTTCCACATGACTGGTAAGTACTCTAGTCCCAGTCCCTCACCAGAGGATTCTAGGTAGGTGCTCGACCACTGAGCCATGCCCCCAGTCCCTCACTGGGGGATTCTAGGCAAGCGTCCTATTGCTAAGTCAAGCACCCGGTTCCTCCCAGGCTTTGTTCCACAATCCCCTGGGACAGGTGTGTAGGTGTGCATCACCTTTGTCACACACAGACCCCCTCAGCAGCCTCACAGCAGCCTTCAGATCCTCCCCAGCATGAGCCAGGGCACACAGGACAAAGGAACCTGATCTTCATTAGATGTGGTTATCAAAACATTTTCCCTGTGTGATGTAGTAACTCACGGGCTTCCTCCTTAGCGTGTTGAGTAAAACATCACCCATGGCAGCTCTAATAACTATTGTAACTGAGAAGCAGAGATGATAACAGAAAGGGATTCGAGATGCCTGATGGAGGCAGTGGCTGTGGGGGCCCTGGATATAGACACAGCATCTGCTGACCCACTGTCCTGACTGCCATGTTGTGGAGCGTAAATAGTGACACCCAGTGTCCCTCTGCCTGTGTCTTGTGAATGTGTTACCCTGCATGACATAGGACAAAAGGCTGTGTTGCAGGGTGGGCTGCAGATCCAGGTGATCCCAGGATAACCTCAGCACCTCAGAGGGAAGCAGTAGGGTCAGCATGAGAGCAGGAGAGTGGGGTTAAGTGGTGTGAGGCAGGAGTGGGAACCAAGAAAGGGGAGCCTCAGCCACTGAAACAGGAACCAGGGAGGAGGCCCCGCCCACAGCTGGGGTTCACTTTTTTCTCACCTTTAGAACCTGGACTTTGAGTGCTGGTGTTCTTGTTATTAGTGCTGAATTTTAATATCTCTCTCTCAGTACAGGGGATTGAATTTAAGGCATTGCACATACTAGGCAAGCACACCAATGCTGAGCCACGCCCCCAGCCCCTCACTGGGGATTCTAGGCAGGTTCTCTACCATAGGACTATGACCCTAGCCATTCTTGTACTTTTTATTTTGAGACAATCTCACTAAGTTGTCTAGACTGGCCTTTAACTCACTCTGTATCCCAGGCAGGTCTTGAACTTTCCAGCCTCCTGCCTCAGCCTCCTGAGTAGCTAGGATTTCAGGCTTATGCCACCAGGCCTGGTTTCTTTCTTACTTTCTTATTTGTTTGTTTGTTTGTTTATTTATTTATTTATTTATTTATTTATTTATTTATTTTTGACCTTTTTGAGACAATGTCTTCCTGTAGCCCCAGCTAGCCTGGAACTCACTATGTAGACCAGGCTGGCCTTGAACTCAGAGAGATCCACCTGCCTCTGCCTTCCGAGTGCTGGGATTAAAGACGTGAGACACCATGCCTGGCATTCTTTCTTTTTAAAGACATATTTATTTTCATTTTATGTGTATGTGCATTTTGCCTTCCTGTATGTGTGTCATGTGTGTGCAGTGCCCTCAGAGACCTGAAGAGGGCATCATATCCCCTGGAACTGGAGTTAGAGGTAATTGTGAGCCATCCGATGTGGGTGCCAGGACCTGAATCCTCATCCTCTGGAAGAGCAGCAAGGATTCTTGGCCACTGACCCATCTCTTCAGCCCCCAAGCCTGGTTTCTTATTGCCGTTTCTTATTTTTTCATTTGGGTGGTTTTTAAAAACTTCTTGTGGAAAGTGCACCTCATATTTATTATGTTAACTGCTGTCAAGTGTTCATTCACTTTGGAGAACCATTTGATGCCCAAGAGTTTTCATTTTACAAAACTGAGCCTCTTTAGTCATCAAATATCAACTCTCCACGCCTGCTAGTACCCAATCCCTAGTGACCACCATTCTACTTCCTGTCTGTGAGTTTGACCTCTCTAGGGATCACAGAGTAGAGTATTTGTCCTTTTGTGAGGGACTTATTTCACTTTAATGTCTTCAAGGTTCATCCACAGCTTAGCAAATTTCAGAATGCCCTCCCTTTTCAACGTTGTGTAATATCTCACTGTACACAGGACCACAGGTCATTGTGCTGGAATATTTTCCATTGTTGGAAATATTAAATAGTTAAGCCATTAAGTCTACAGTCGTCTGTTGCTGCAGCAGATACAGGCCAGAATGCTAAGTTTTGGTAGCAGGTCAGTGAGCCATTGTCACAGCCAGTAGGGTAGGGGTGGACTTAAGCAACAGTGAATAGATGCAGGGCAAGGTTGAAGGAAACCAACAAAGGAAAGCAGCCCAGGGCCAGGCCCAGCTACAGCCACTGGCGTTCCTCAACCAGAGACAGGCACAAATATACAGATTCTGAGCTGTGCTGCAACAGCCTCCCAGTCCAGCAGGAAGTGAGATTGTGCTCTCCTCTCTCCTCTCTCCTGTTCTCTGCTCATTTCCAGTGAACTCAACTGGAAGACCAGAAGAGGGCATTGGATCCCCTGGACCTGGAGTTACAGGTAGCTGTGAGCCACCTTGTGGGTGCTGAGAACTGAATGCACATCCTCTGGAAGAGCAGCAAATGCTCTTAACTACTGACTTGTCTCTCCAGACTCATTGTTATTTTGAGACATGGTCTGACTGTGTAGCCCTGGCTAGCCTGGAACTCCCTAAATAAACTAGGCCCACCTCAAACTCACAGAGTTCCACCTGCCTTTGCTCCCAAGTGCTGGAATAAAAGGTGTGCACCTCCATGCCCAGGCCCACCGTATTTTTTGAGACCGTGTTTCTCATGGACTTGAAGCTCCCTGATTCATTTAGGCTGGCTGACCAGTGAGCCCCAAGGATCTTCCTGCTTCCTCCTCCCCAGTGTTAGGATTACACAGGTGTACCACCACACCTGGCTTTTTTTTTTTTTTAAATGTGGGTGCTGAACCTCAGAACTCAGATCTTCATACTTCTACAATGAGCACTGTATTACCCACTGAGCATCTCCCGATCCAAGCCCAGTTCACCATCTGAGGTCTTTTGGATTAGCTTATCTTGGGTTGTCAAGGTGGACTCTAGAGTAGAGATGGCAACTGTCAATGTATGAGATTACACAGAAGAGGGAGACACTGTGAGATGACACAGGGAGGCTGGAGGGATGTGGTCACAAGTCAAGGTGCACCAACAGTCACCAGAAGCTGCAAGAGGTAAGGAAAAGTTAGTTCCCCAGTCCCCAAGAGCCACTGGAGGAAGCCCAGCAGTGCTGACACCTTAAGTTTGGTTTAATGATACAGTCTTTGAACTTCTGAGAGAACAAAAGTTGATGGTCATTTGTTTTCATTGTAAACCAAAATGATTTTTTTTTTGGTCTTTTTGAGACAGGGTCTCCCTGTAGCCCCAGCTGTCCTGGAACTCACTATGTAGACCAGGTTGGCCTTGAACTTACAGAGATCTGCCTGCCTCTGCCTCCCAAGTGCTGGGATTAAAGGCATGAGCCACCACGCCTGGTTGAAAATGATTTTTTAAAGAAACCAGAACCAGGAGCTGGAGAGATGGATCAGCAGTTAAGAACACCAGCTACTCTTGCAGAGGACCCAAGTTCAATTCCCAGCACCCACATGGCGGCTAACAACTGTCCGTAACTCCAGTTCCAGGGGAATCCGATGCCCTCTTTTGACCTCCTCAGGCATTGTATGACATGGGCTTACATACATGCAAGCATAACACTCATACACATAAAATAAAAACAATAAAAATTTTTTTTGGTTTTTTTTTTTTTTTGGTCTTTTTGAGACAGGGTCTCCCTGTAGCCCCAGCTGTCCTGGAACTCACTATGTAGACCAGGTTGGACTTGAACTCACAAGAGATCTGCCTGCCTCTGCCTCCCAAGTGCTGGGATTAAAGGCATGCACCACCACGCCCGGCAATAAATAAAATTTTTTAAATGGAATTTAGAAATCAGAATTGCTGGGCATGGTGGCTCACACCTTTAGTCCCAGCACTTGGGAGGCAGAGGCCAGCAGATCTCTATGAGACTGAAGCCAGCCTGGTCTCCATAGAGAGTTCCAGGCCAGCTGGGACTGCAGGGAGACCCTGTCTCAAAAGACTTTTAAAAAGAAAGAAAGAAAAAAAAGAAACCAGACCTGGAGCCAGTGAGATGGCTCACCAGGTAAAGACCCTTGCACAGTGGCTTGCCAATCTGAGTTTTGATCCCTGGATCCTACAAGGTAATATGAGAAAAGCGACTCCTGAGAGTTGTCCTTTGATCTCCACACACACACTCACCTGCACACACACATACACATACACACACACACACACACACACACACAACATACAAATAAATATATTTTTCAGAAGAGGCCAGGACTGGTCTTAGGAATGTAGCTCAGTTGATAGAGTGCTTGCCTAGCATGCACAAAGCCCTAAATTTGATCTCCAGCACCACATAAAACTGGGCATGATGGTGTTAGGCATGGCAGCCCTTGAGGAAGTGGAGGCAGGAGAATCAAAAGTTCAAGGTCAGCCTCAGTCACACTGAATTCCCCAGCATAGGATACATGAGACTGGGGGTGGGGAGAGAGAGAGAGAGAGAGAGAGAGAGAGAGAGAGAGAGAG
>NW_008355971.1:2182547-2204847 GCF_000622305.1 Nannospalax galili
AACTCTCCAGTTTTGTTTTTGAGACAGTGTGGCCCAGAATACCCATGAACTGGTGCTTCACTTGTCTCAGCCTCCCAAAAGTTTACAGACATGCACCATGCCAGCCAGTTAATTCTTGAAAAAGGTAATTTATTATTGTAGGGTGTCAAATGGATTACAGAAATGTCAGGAAAATTAAAGAACTAGATTTTATGCTTCCCATTCAGGTACAACTCCAAGAGCCCAGTTACAGAACTGGTCCTCCAAGGAACTAATTTCTGTCTAAGGTCTGGATGTTGTCTGCTTAATTAGAAACTAGTTTCCACTAGGACAACCAGAAAGATCCATCAGCCAGGAAGTGCCACAGCGATGGACCAAAGAACTTCTAGGATGAGGAAGGAAAAAAGGGGAGGGGATGATTCAAAAAATAAAGGCAAAAAAAATTGATATATGTAAATCACTTGGAAGAATTATTGGCAAAATGACAGTGTTTAGTAAATGGTTTCTGCCATCAGCAGTGCCTCTACCTGTTCATGGTCCTGAAACTTCATTGCCCTAGAGCCCAAGGATTTCTCCAAACACTAGGCGTCTGGGAGCTCTTGGCCAGTTTTTCCCAGGAATTCTAAACCAAGAGAGGCCATACATAGGAACAGGAACAGAGAGGCACAGAGAGCCTCAGGCTATGAGGACACTGGCTAGAGGAAGGTTTCCAGAGAAACGGAAGAGGGCTGGGTGTCGTGAGAACTGCATGCCTATTAACTTGGCACCCAGGAAGCTGAGGCAGGAAGATCACAGGTTTAAGGCTAGCCTGGGTTATATAGTAAGGCCTTATCGGGGAAAAAAAAAATAAGTGGCTGGCTGGGGTGGCATATGCCTCTAATCTCAGCACTTGGGAGGCAGAGGCAGGTGGATCTCTGTGAGATCAAGGCCAGCCTGGTCTACATAGTGAGTTCCAGGTCAGCTGGGCCTAACAGGACACCCTGTCTCAAATAACTAAAAAAGTGGGGGAGCTGGAGAGATGGTTCATTTGGTAAAGCATTTGCCTTGCATGCACAAAAACCCAAGTTTGATCTCCAGATCAGAACCCATGTAAAAAACTAAGCACAGTAGCACACACTTGTAGCCCTGGGGAGGAGGAGATAAAAGGATCTTTGGGGCTCTCTGGGAAGCCAGTCTAGTCTAAAGGGTGAGCCCCAGGTTCAGTCAGAGATCTTGTCTCAAACAAACAAGGTGATGAAGGAGTCAGCAAGATGCTGCAATGGGTAAAGTGCCTGCTGGGTAAACCTGATGACCTGGGTTCAATCCCCAGAATCCACATAAAGGTGGAAGGAGAGAACCTACTCCACAAAGGTGTCCTCTGACCTCCGCACTTACCCTCCCCCCATGCACACATACTCCCAATAACAAATAACAAATTCTTTTTTGGTCTTTTTGAGACAGGCTCTCACTATAGCCTCTGCTGGCCTGGAACTTGCTATGTAGACCAGGCTGGTCTTGAACTCACAGAGATCTGCCTGCTTCTGCCTCCTGAGTACAGGGATCCTGGCCCACAAATAACAAAATTTTAAAGATAACGTGAAGGACATTTCTACAGAGTGACACCCAAGGCTGTCCTCTGGCTGCCCTAGACACAGGAACATGTGTACCCCACATATCGAGTACCCACATGCATATGAACACACACATACACATAAAAAAGAAAAACTGACTTTGGCAATGTCATCAGAGAACATCACCCTACTGACAGATTATCTGTCTTCATGGAAAATCTGGAGTGCTTACATGAGAACTAATATTAATATTTCAAACTTTGCAAGCCGTAAGGATCGTAAGGATCACTTGTGGATTTTACAACCTTTGAAGGAAAGTTCTCAGAAACAGGATATTTACACAAATCATCAGTGTCATCCCACAGGTGATCCCTTCACTTAAAGGACAGAGATTTGAGCTGTGCTTGCTTTTTATTGATTTTTTTAATTGTATGTATGAGTGTTTTATCTGCCCATAAGTGCACCATGTGTATGCCATGCCTGAGAAGATCAGAAGAGGGTGTCAGATCCCCTGGAACTGGAGTTATGGATGGTTGTTAGTCATCACATGGGTGTTGGGACTTGAACCTGGGTCCTCTGCAAGAGCAGCCAGTACCCTTAACTGCTGAGCCATCTCTCTAGCCCCATTTCTTTGTTGTTGTTTTTTTAATGTGTATGTGTGTATTGCCTGCATGTAGGTAAGTGCACCTGTGTCATGCAATGCCCACGGAGGTCAGAAGAGACTGTCGGATCCCCTGGGACTGGAGTTATGGACAGTTGTTAGCTGCCATGTGGGTGCTGGAATTCGAACCCGGGTCTTCTGCAAGAACAACCCATATTCTTAACCGCTGAGCCATCTCTCCAGCCCCCGCTTTGGTTTTTTTGAGATAGGATAGCCCAGTTTAGCCCCGGCTGGCCTCAAATTCATGATCCTCCTGCCTCTACCTCCTAAGTGCTAGGATTACAGGCATGTATCACCACACTTGGCTCAAGGACAGAAACTTTAGGGGGTGTGTACATGTGTGTGCAGGTGCATGTGCTGAGGCCAGATGTTGACATCAATGTCTTCTTCTATCACTCTCTACCTTATTTTTTAAATTTTTTTTAGCTATTTTTATTTTATATGAGTGTTTTGCCTGCATGTATGTGAGTGCTCCATGTGCACGCAGTGTCCACAGAGGCCAGAAGGGGATGTCGGATCCCCTGGGACTGGAGTTGCAGACAGTTGTTATCCTCCAGTGGGTGCTGGAAACCAAACTCAGGTCCTCTGCAACAGCAGCCAGCGCTCTTACATGTTGAGCCACCTCTCCAGCTCCCACTACCTTACTTTTTGAGGCAGGGTCTCTCACTAACCTGGAGTTCTCTATTTCAACTAGACCAGCTAGCCAGCCAAGTATCTTGGGACCTGCCTGTCTCAACCCCTGCAGCAGTTCCTGACTTCTATGTGGGTGTGGGGACCTGAGCTCAAGTTCTCATGCTTGTAGAGCAGGCACTTTACCCACCAAGCCATCTCCCCCAACCGAGGACAGAAGCTTTTATAATGGAAACATGGAGCTGACTCCAGTGTACCCTAATTACTAATAAGACAACCGAAAGACACTCTGTTCCCTCCAGTGGGATGCACCAAGGACACAGTACCAGCTCTGAATTATTCTAGGGAAATTCATATTTACCCTGAACTTAAATCAATAAGAAAGGATCAGACAAACCCACAGAAAACATTCTATATCACAACTACCTTGGACTCTTTGCAAACGTCAATGTCAGGAAAGAATAAAATGAAACAGAGAGACTGTGGAACCATTCTAGATCCAAGGAGAGAGGGCGATGTGACATTGGAGTCGGTAATGAGCTGGATCAGATTCTGGCTTTCTTATATGTGGTGCACACATATAAGAAAATTGTATGTATCATAATAGGGAGAAATGTGAGCAGAGCACCGTGATGTATATCTGACAATGTCTAAATGAAGCCAGGTATGATGCAGCATGCCAGAATCCCAATACTCAGGAGGGCGAGGTAGGAGAATGAGTTCAATCAAGGTCATCCTCAGCTACATAGTGAGTTCAAGGTCAGTCTGGGACCCCATTAAAAAAAAAAACCAAACAATGAAAATACATGAAAAATAAATAAAATGAAAATGTCATCATGGAAACCCATTATTTTGCACACTAAAAATTCTTTTTCTTTTAATCTTTTTGAGACAGGGTCCCCCGTAGCCCCAGCTGGCCTAGAGCTCACTATGTATACCAGGCTGGCCTCAAACTCACAGAGATCCGCCTGCCTCTGCCTCCTGAGTGTTGGGATAAAGGCATGTGCCACCACACCCAGCTAAAGATCGTTTTTAAAAAGGGAAAAAGGAGTAAACAGAGCAGGGCAAGAGAGAGTGTTAGGGGGAGTGGACATAAACAAAGTATACTATACATAAGCATGAACATGACAGAGAAACCCATTAATCTGTGTGATTAATATGCACTCATTGTAAAACAACAAAAATTGAGTCAGTGATTGGCTGAATGTGGTGGCACTCATCTTTAATCCCAGCACTCAGGAGGCAGAGGCAAGTAGATCTCTCTGAGCCTGAGGGTCTGAATTTGACCCCCAAAACTCCCATGGCAGAAGGAGAGAACTTACTCCCACAAGTTATCCTTTGACCTCCACACACACACTGTGGCATGAGCCTCCCCACCCCCAGTAATAATGAAGAAAACATTTTAAAAGTGAAAATGATGAAAATGAAATAGGGAATGGCATCAACACCCATCCCCCAGCCCTCAGGAGACTGAGGCAGGATCTTATGCTCAAGGCCTCCTAGGCTCCATAGTAAAAATTTATCTTAAAAATAAGCCAGGCATGGTGGCACATGCCTTTAATCCCAGCACTCAGGAGGCGGAGGCAGGCGGATCTCTGTGAGTTCAAGGCTGGCCTGGTCTACATAGTGAGTTCCAGGACAGCTGGGGTTACAGGGAGACCATGTCTCAAAAACTAAACTAAACTAAAATAAATAAAATAAAGCCCTGTGGGAGGAGTTGGAGGGGAGGGAGTGGGCATGGATTAGATCAAAACACCTTATATGCACGTATGAAATTCTCAAAAAAAATTTTAAGTTAAAAAAATAAAACCCAAAGTTATACATTTTTTTGCTATACATTTTTTTTGCTATACACTTTTTGCAATACATTTTTTTTGCTATACACATGATATTTTGGAGCATAGTTACATTGTATTATAGCTAAATTGACCTAATTCAGATATGCATGACCTCACATCCTTAATGCTTTGAAAAAAAAGAAAAAGGTCTTATATAGCTCAGGCTGGCCTTGAACTCACTACCTAGTCAGAGATGATCTTGAACTTCTGATTCCCCAGACTCTACCTTCCAGATGCTAGAATTATAGGCACACACCATCACACATGGTTTATGCCATGTTGGGACTGGAAGCCAGAGAGCTTCACCCATGCTGGGCAAGCACTTTATCCACTGAACTACATTCCCAGCTCTCTCATCACTTACATTTTTAAAGTTATTTATTTTTATTTTATATGTATGAGTGTTTTACCTACATATATGTAAGTGCAGCACATGCATGCAATGCCCACAGAGCCCAGAAAAGGGCATCAGATCCCCTGGAACTGGAGTTACAGATGGTTGTTAGCTGCCATGCGGGTGCTGGGAACCAAATCCAGGTCCTCTGCAAGAGCAGCAAGTGTTCTTAACCCCTGAGCCATCTCTCCAGCCCTCTCATCACTTTTTTGGCAATAAGAACATTTGAAACCTACTGTCTAGGGCGTTTTTAAAAAATATTTTATTTATTGTTTTTATTTTATGTATATGAGTATATTGCCTGCATATATGTAAGTGCACCTGTGTCACCCAATGCCCACAGAGGTTGGAAGAGGGCGTCAAATCCCCTGGAACTGGAGTTACGGATGGCTGTGAGGCACCATGTGGGTGTCCTTTGCAAGAGCAGCCAGTGCTTTTAACTGCTGAGCCATCTCTCCAGCCCCTGAATATGATATTTTTTTAAAGAAGAAAACTGTGATTAGCTAGCCTAAGTGGGTAAATTCAAATAAGGGGTGATGTTATATAATAAAATGTGGTTGGGATTATTAATATATTAAACATTCGGAGTATATGGTTCATGCAGGAGAATGTTCTTGTAGGAGAAACATGTAAAGTTTTAGGTCTGAAACACTGGGATTCTGCCACTGGACTAGGGGAGGTAATGTGACTGTGACTCTAGCAGAAGATGACAGGGGTGTCCATTGTCCGTTGACCTTTGGAGGGAGCTCCCCTGCAGCAGTGATAATTTTCTTAATAAATAATCAGGGGAACACCGACATGTCTCTCTCATTAAGACATCTACCACACGTTGAGTATTTTCTATTGTTCTGTGCCAGCCAAGACCACAGTCATTCAATGCGACCTGAATGTTGATTGTGAGCCTCACATTGTTCAGGGATCTGGGTGAACAGAGCAGGTGAAAACCCTCACGCTCACAGAAGCAGCGTTCTGGTTCAAGCTTCTCTTCAACCTGATGTTTTTGTTCACACCTGTGCCCTCACCACCCAGGTCCAGGTGGGTAGCAGAGAATGTTAGTTTCTGGGCTGTATCTGTATCTCTATATCTTCTTTAGTAATAGAGGCCCAATTTTAATTGCAGTGTATATTGTGTAACACTATTCCTGGGGAGTGGAGACACAGATGTTAGTTCACCCCAGATAGGGAACCATGACAGGCCAAAGTAACAATAGCAACCATGTCCAACTTGGTGAACAAGTGAGTTTACTGAGATGTTTCTACTCAGAGAAAACTGCTGCACAACTGTGTGCCCAACTAGAAGATGTTTACAAGACTCCCTTGCAGCTAGGATAGCCAATCCTCCCTCCACTCAAAATGCTCAAGGCACTGGGTGGGTCTTGGAGGACAGCTGTCCTCTGAGTATAATGGCCATTACCATCATCATCAGAGCAGCTGTGACTCCTTGAGAAAGACCTGACAGATCCAGACTGTTGAGGTTCCCTCAAAAAAATAAGAGAGTGGGGAGGGTCATCAGAACCTCACCTGAGAGTCTAGCCATTCCCTCCTGCACATACCTCCCAGCTGAATGCAATTCTGTACCAGCTACATGTGCTCTCTATGGTCTTGGCAGATGACAGAGTATTTAGTGTGGGAGGTTAACTAAATGGTGGACTCCATCCACACACTGTGGGGAAGTGGTCATCCATAGTGGAGTGAGATTTGTGAGTGACACAGATGCTTTGGGGTCACCCACGCTTCTATAGGTGATGATTCACCTGTGCAAGCTCTGTAAGCAAGCTCAACAAACTCAGTGATTTGCCGAGCTTGACTTGGGTGGGATTGTACTTTGATCTGTTCTTGGTGTCCCATCTGGGGTAAGTACACATTTATTCATGTCGCTCCAGGAAAAGTTCACACAGCAGTGGGACTCTCAGAAAACTTTCACAAGGGAATAGGCAGCTGGTGAGTGTTACTTATGCCTTTTACTCTTTCCTCATGATTTATAATTTGAATATGGAGGAGCTCCAGCAATCAGAGTGAACCAAGAGATGAAATTACAGTTGGACGTTATATGCTGAGAGTATCAGAGCAGAAAGCCAGAAGTATCTTGGATGCCAGGTAACACTGTGGAACTGGAATGCTAATCCTGCCTCAGGGCTTGGTTTATGTGGAAGAAAAATAAATCTGTTTCTTATGGCCAGCTTCAGTTATAATTCACAGCTGATGTGAAAGTGTTCAGGAACACCAACCAACCAGGGTCGGGAAAGCAATACCATTGCTGCTGTCTACACGCCAGATATTGATTTGAAAACCCTGTGAGCCGGTGAGATGGTGCACACCTGCAATCCCAGCACTTAGGAATCTGAGGCAGGATGTTGTTGCCAGCCTGAAGCCAGCCCTGGCTACAGAGTGAGACCTTGTTTCAAAAACAAAAGAAGTGCATGCTGGCTAGAGAGATGGATCAGCAGTTAAGAGCACTTGCCCTGTAATCATGAGGACCAGAGTTCAGATCACCACACTCACATAACAAGCTGGATGTTCCACACACACCTGCATCCCCAGCTCTCAGGCAGACAGAGATAGGAGAATCAGCAGGACTTGCTGGCTTCCAGTCTAGCTAAGAAAATACAAGCCCCCCAGGTTCAGGGAGAGACCCTTCCTCAAAGATATGGACAGAGAGTGATAGAGGAGGACACCAAATGCCCTCTTCTGGCTTCTGTGCATACACAGATGTGCATACACACAAGAGCACATACATTTACACATAGACACATGCGTGCACGCGCGCACACACACACACACACACAAATAAGTCCTTTTTTAAAAGTGTATGCAAGCAGGGCATGGTGGCACACACCTTTAATCCCAGTACTCAAGAGGCAGAGGCAAGCAGATCTCTGTGAGTTAAAGGTCAGACTGGTCAACATAGCAAGTTCCAGACCAGCCAGGGATATATAGTGAGACCCTGTCTCAAAAAAAAAAAAAAAAAAAAAAAAAAGGCTGGATATGGTGGCACCCTCCTTTAATCCCAGCACTTGGGAGGCAGAGACAGGAGGATCTCTCTGAGTTCAAGGCCAGTCTGGTCTACAAAGTGAGTTCCAGGCCAGCTGGGGCTTCAGGGAGACCCTGTCTCAAAAAGACAAAAAAAAAAGTGTATGCAATCTTTGCAACAACCCTGTGAGATGGATCAACATAAACCCAGTTTAAGGTTAAGGAGATGGTTCAGTCAGTAAACCCTGAGGACTTGTGTTCAATCCCCAGAACCCACACTGAAAACAGTATGATGGTGTGTACTTGTTTTTGGTTTGGTTTGGTTTGGGTTGGGTTTTTTGGTCTTTATTGAGATAGGGACTTCCTATAACCCCAGCTGTCCTTGAACTCACTGTGTAGACCAGGCTGGCCTTGAACTCCCAGAGATACACTTGCCTCTCCCTCCCTAGTGCTGGGATTAAAGACATGCACCACCACACCCAGCTGATAGTGTGTACTTGTAACCCATGCACTAGAAAGGGTAGGGTAAAGAGGGGCAGATCCCTGGGTTCACTGGCAGGCCAATCTAGCCTACTTGCTGAGTTCCAGGCCAGTGAGAGACCTTGTCTCAAAAAACAATGTATAGCTGGGTGTGGTGGTGCACACCTTCAATCCCAGCACTAGGGAGGCAGAGTCAGATTTCTTTGGGGTCCAGGCCAGCCTGGTCTACATAGCCAGTTCCAGGTCAGCTGGGGCTACAGGGAGACCCTGTGTCAAAAAGACCAAACAAACAATATAGATGGTTCCTGAGGAATAACACCTGAGGGAATCCTCCAGTCTACACCCCCCTACACACACATGTGCTCACACATGTTCACTGGCACACACAGTCACATGCATGTGTAATAAATAATCAAATAAGAAAGACAGTGAGGCACAGAGCAATGGAGTCACTTGGCCCAGGTCACACAGGCTAACATGGTGCAGCCACACTGTGAACCCAGCCATCTAGCACCAAAGGCCACACTCATAGAAAACTGCACCATAAAGAAAGAGACACTCCTAGGAAAGATGGGAGCCCTAGTGAACCATGTGTCTTGGGAGCCCCTGGTGCTGTCCTCCCATGTTAACTGTGGTATGGCCATGCCACTGTCTTTGGTCAATGGGATACTAACACACCACACTCGCACATAGTGGAAGCTTGTGTGATGGAGCTGAGGCACTTGTAAATACTCACCTCCTACAGGTGGTGGGACACACCTGTAATCACAAAACTCAGAAGGTAGAGACAGGAAGATCCATGTGGCTTTTTTGCCAGCCAGTGTCACCGTATCAGTGAGCTCCAGGCTCAGTGAGAGACCCTGTCTCAAAAAACAAGGTAGAGGCATTGGAAGTGAACAGAAAAAACTTATTGCTGAAGACACTGCATGATGTGAGTGAAGGAGAGGGAGAAATCAAGCTTGGACTAAGCTGGAAACTCCCTGGCACTGGATGGGTGGCTTTCATGGTGCCAAAAGGCAACATGCAGATGACTCAGGGAAACTAGTCCCCTACAATTCTCCTCAATGACTGACCCTGAGTGTTACACTATCAACATACCAAACAAGATGTTTCTGCTGGTGCAATAGTGGAACATCCAGTGTATGTACAACCAGCAAATTTTCAATTGGATATAATGCCCGTTCCTAGGGGTAGAACGCACATCTGGTACTATAGACCCAGCCAACCCCCTGTGGCAGGGGAGAATATAGGTACCAGTGGGAAGTTACTGCAATTGTTTTGTTAGATGGATGTAATGCACCTGCTAAAGTACTGACCGTTTGTGTTTACACCCATAGAATTTTTTTGGGGAGGGGGTTGGTCTTTTTGAGACAGGGTCTCCCTGTAGCCCCAGCTGTCCTGGAACTCACTATGTAAACCAGGCTGGCCTTGAACTCACAGAGATCCGCCTGCCTCTGCCTCCTGAGTGCTGGGATTAAAGGCGTGCACCACCACGCCTGGCCTAAATTATTTTTTAAAAAATAATTTATTGAGAATTTCATACAGGCATATAAGCATATAAGGTGTTTTGATCAAATCCAGGCCTACTTCCTCCCCTCCAACTCCTCCCATATCTCCCGATCACTTTTTTCTGATAATTTCATGTACTCTTTCTTCTCCCTTTTTTTTTTTTTATATAAATGGGGCTTTTTGCTACTCTAACATTCCCCGCTCTGCAGAGGTAACCCTAAAATCTTTTTTTTTTTGTCTTTTTGAGACAGGGTCTCCCTGTAGTCCCAGCTGACCTGAACTCACTATGTAGACCAGGCTGGCCTTGAACTCACAAAGATCCACCTGCCTCTGCCTCCCAAGTGCTGGGATTAAAGGCGTGCGCCACCACACCCAGCTATCCTAAAATCTTTTAAGGATTAGATAAGAGGTCCCAAATGCTTTTGACATTTTTGGCCTTTGGAACAGAGTATGTTGCTAAGAGGCCAAGAAACTGGTTACTTTTCTTTGGGGTCTTCTTATACTAACTGCCTAGCCAATTCCTACCTCCTATTCTTATCACACCATCCTCTGAAGAGGTTACCCAGTTTACGGTTAGGGAATAGGTTATTATAGCAGTCACTGTTTAGATGTTCTTGTTTCTTGCTGTGTGTGTTTGTATAGTAGATAGAATCCCACTCAAACTGGCCAGCAGCCCATGGAAAACAGATGATGCAGAGACCCAAAAGTTCAGTGCCTTGCCACAATGGGAGGAAGATCATCCCACGCCTACCACCCTCTCCAAGGCTCAGGGACTTTTTCCAAAGAGGTTGGTGGAAAGAATGTAAGAGCCAGAGCCAGGGCGGAGTGTTAACTAGAAATGTTCTCTGACCATTATGCTGGCAAGCTATAGTCATACCTCCTTCCCACACTAGTCAAGGAGTCGAGGGGGGAATCAGTTACCCCTCCCACCCAATCAGTTGACCTTAGCTGCATGTCAGGGGAGGAGCAAATGATATATAAGCCAAGAACACCAAGAGGCACCTCTCTCACCATTTTGTGCGGCTATCGGGAGGTCACAGGATCTGTATTTGAGTGTGGACTTTATAGTGCAGCCATAAATGTGGGGCACCCAGTCTTTTATAAATAAACCCCTACCCTATGCTCTGTTTAAAAAATTTTTTAATAATAAGGTAGAGAGGCTGGAGAGATGGTTCATCAGTTAAGAGCACTGGTTGCTCTTATAGAGGACCCAGGTTCAGTTCCCAGCACCCACATAGAGGTTAACAACCGTCTAATGCCCTCTTTTGGCCTCCGTGAGCATTGCACTCATGTGGTGCACTTAAGTACATGCAGGCAAAACACTCATACACTTAAAGAAAAATAAATAAAATAGCTAAAGATATAAATAAAAAAATATGAAATATCCCCATAAGCTCATGTGCTCAACACTTATTGCCAGTTGATGGTGCTGGATCCTGAATGAAAATGCATAGTAAAGCAAGGGGTGATGCCTCCTTTAGGAAGTAGCTGACTATGGGCAGGACTATGAAGGTTATATGCGGTCCCCAGTCCATCCCTGGCTTTATACCATGATGTGTACAGCCTCCTCTTCTCCCTCTTGGCTTCCTCTGCTTCCTATTGGCTATTATGGTCTGCCTTCCCTCTAGCTCAGAGTCAACAGAATGAAGGACTCTGGGATCAAAATCTCTGGAACTGTGAGCTGAAATAAATCCTCCCTTCCTTGAGTTGTTTCTGTCAAGCACCTGCCCCCAACAGTAACGAGACTGGACAGCAACTATTCAGAATGGGTGTGTCCTAGTTTGTTTCTCCATTGCTGTGACAAAACACTCTGACCACTACAAACATGAGGAGGAAAGGATTTATATAAGCCTTACATCTCCTGGGTCGCAGTTCATCAGGGAGCCCACGGTAGGAACTCAGGGCAGGAACCGGGAGGCAGGAGCTGGAGCACAGGCCAAGGAGGAATGCTGCTTACTGGCTTGCTCCCCTAGCCCCTGCTCGACCTGCTTTCTTATGCAACACAGGCCCACCTGACCAGGGGTGGCACCACCCACAGTGGGCTGGGCCCTCCCACATCACTCATCAAGAATATGCCCCATAGACATGGCCACAGGCCAGTCCAATAGAGACAGTTCCCCAATTGAGGCTCCCTCAACCCAGTCTGTCAAGTCAACACTAAAGCTATCCAGCACAGGGTGCTGGGCTCGGGCCTGTGAACACAGGTCAGATTTTAGGATTAGCATTTCCTGGTTGTGTAAGCTTTGGCAAGTTATTTTGCTTCGCTGTGCATTATTCATTCAGGATCCAGTGCCTATTATAAAATCCTAGAAAATGCAAACTCATCTATAAATATAGAAAGTAAATTGTTGCTTCCAGGGGGAGAGACACGGGCAGATGAAGATGTCAGGACTCATCAATGATCCATGTTAAATTTGTGCGGTTCATTGGTGTAAATTATACCTTGATACAATAGCTCCTTTTCTGTGTCACCTCCTATGGCCACGGGCCCAGTTATCCCATTAAAAACACAGCCGACTGCTTCTGTGAGAGATTTTGTAGAGGTCATTAAATCCACAATCCGGTGACTTGAGGAAAGATTAGCCTCTGTCATCTGGATGGACTTCATCCCATCCATCGAGGGGGCTTGAAAGCAAAGCTGAGGTTTCCTTAAGGAGGAGACATTTTATCTGTGGACTCCAGCACAATTTCCTGAAGAAACCACAGGCCTGCAGCTTCCCTCTCCCTTTCCCTCTCCTCTGGATTGAACCCTGGACCTTGCACATACTTGACAATTACTCATGTAACCCAGGCTGGCCTCAAACTTGCTATGCAGCCGAGGATGACCTTGAACTTCTGATTCTCCTGCCTCTAACTCCCAAAGTGTTGGGATTACAGGTATGAGCCACCACACCCAGCTTTCCTTTTTTATTTGAGGCAGGGTCTCTCTAAGTTGCACAGACTGGCCTTCAACTCAGTCTGTATCCCAGGTAGACCTTGAACTTCAGTCTTCCTGCCTCAACCTCCTGAACTGCAATTACAGCACTGTGCCATCACACTTAGACTGCCTCTCTCTTTCTCTCTCATTATACGTTTTTGTCTTTAAATGGGTCCTTTTTTGCCTGGTACAACCCTGACTAATACACTCAATAAAGTTGTTTTGAAAAATCCACATGAGGGGGTTAGAGAGATGGTTCAGTGGTTAAGAGCACTGGCTTTTCTTGCAGAGGACCTGGGTTCAGTTCCCAGTACCCACATGGCAGCTAACAACCATCTATAACTCCAGTTCCAGGGGATCCAATATTCCCTTCTGGCCTCTGTGGGTGTTGTACACACATGGCACACTTACATGCATGCAGACAAAACACTAATACACATAATAAAGTTTTTTTTAAAAATTGTTATTCACATGAGAGCAAAAAAACCCAGCCAGGTGTGAAGGTGCACACCTGTAATCCTAGCACTTAGGAGGTTGATAAAGGAGGATCTCAAGTTCAGGGCCAGCCTGGGGTGCCTAGCAAGACCCTGTCTGAAAAAAAAAAAAAAACAAGGAAGGGGGGTTGGAGAAATGACTCAGCAGTTAAGAACACTTGTTGCTCTCCCAGAGGACCCAGGTTCAGTTCTCAGTTCAGAACTGCCTGTAGCTCCAGGATAGCCAATGCCCCCTTCAGGCCTCCACAGGCACTGCAACACATGACACACAGACACATACACATAAATAAAAATAACAACAAATCTAAAACTAGCAAAGCCAGGTATGGTGGTGCATGCTTTTAATCCCAGCATTCAGGAGGCAGAGGCAGGTGAATCTCTATGAGTTCAAGGCCAGCCTGGACTACATAGTGAGTTCCAGGACAGATGGGGCTACAGGGAGACCCTGTCTCAAAAAGACCAAAAAAAAAAAAAAAAAAAAAAAAAAAAAAAAAAACATCAAGGAAGGGATGCTTAGGGAAATGACTCAGTATGAGTGCTTACTGTCCAAACATGAGCACCTGAATCTGAATTCAGACCCCCAACATGGATAGGAAGGAAGGAAGGAAGGAAGGAAGGGAGGGAGGGAGGGAGGGAGGAAGGAAGGGGAGAAGGAAAGCTATTAGTTTCTGTTATAATCAAACTTTAATTATGAGTAAAAAATACCTATTAAGCAATTTCTACATGCTAGACATAGTTTGGGGTCTGGAAATTCAATACAGATTTAGAGGTGAGTCCTCTAAGGGAGGGAGGGAGAGAAGGAGGGAGGGAGGCCAGGGGGACTAGAGAGACAGCTCAGCGATTAAGAGCAGTGGCTGCTCTTGCAAAGGACCCAGGCTCAATTCCCAGCATCCACATGGTGGCTAACAACCATCTGTCACTACAGTTCCAGGGGATCCGATGCCCTCTTCTGGCCTTTTCAGTCATTGCACACACACAGTACATTTATGTACACACAGGCAAAATATTCATACACATAAAATTTTACAATAATAAATAAAATAGCAAAAAAAGATAAAAGAAGGCCAGGTGTGGCTACAGGCACCTCTACCCCAACGCTGGTGGAGGTAGGTGGCAGAGAGAGGAGGATCAACGGGGCTTGCTGGCCACCAGACTAGCAAAACAGTGTTCCAGGTACAGTGAGAGACCTTGTCTTGAGGGAACAAGGCAGAAAGTGATAGAAGAAGACACCCGATGTCTTCCCTTGGATTTCAAATGTGCATACATAGGCCCAGGCACCTGTACGTTCATGCATCACACACACACACACACACACACACACACACACACACAGAGGAAAGAAGGAAGGGAGGGGAGAAGGGAAGCTATTAGTTTCTGTTATCATCAAACTTTAATTATGAGTAAAAAATACCTATTAAGCAATTTCCACATGTTATACATGGTTTGGGGTCTGGAAATTCAATAGAGACTTAGAGGTAAGTCCTTCACATTCCATATTCTAGTGGGCAGAGGGGCAAATAGACAAAGGACCAACAAGTTCATGTCAAGTAGAACCTAGCATTGCATAAAAAAACAGTGCTGGTCTCATGGAGTTCCTTCTTCAAGAGCAGGTTGTTACGAAGTGAGGTTGCCATATGCACTTGACTCTGTTACATGAGGCTGTTTTCCATTTCCATTTCTTTTACCATGATGTGACATAGCCAAAGGGGTCCTTGACAGAGATCAAATAGGGCTGCTCAAATCTTGGCCTTTTGGCCTCTAGATCTCTAGGTGGAAATACCCTTTTTTCTTTAAAGAGTATCCAGCCTTTGGTATTTTATTATAGCTACAAAAGACAGGCTGACACAGATGGTATAAATCATGATTATTATTATTATTTATTTTGTGTATATGGGTGTTTTGCCTGCATGTATGTTAAGTGCTCTATATGCTTGCAGTGCCCGAGGAGGCCACAAAAGGGTGTCAGATCTCTTGGAACTGGAATTCATACAGTTGTTAGCTGCCATGTGGGTGCTGGAAACTGAACCCAGGTCCTCTGCAGGAGCAGCCAGTTCTCTTGACTGCTGGGCCATCTCTCTAGCCCTAGATCACATGTTTTATGTCTGTCTAATATGTTCCAATAGTTGAGAGGGTTTGAATCCAGTGAGACACAGAGACCACATGGTCAGCTAAGGAGAGGAAGATAATATATTGAATTATTAAGGAATGATGGGAGAAGGCAGGGGGACAGCATCTGAGCTCCACCACTGATGGACCAAAGTTCTCTGAGTCACCAAGCAACAGAAAAAGCCCTCTGGATGCAGGCAAGCCAAGGCAGGTGGGTGGGTGCTGTGAGGGTGTGGCTGGATCTAGGTGTTTAGGAGGTCTTTCCCTGCCAAAGTCTCAGGCACTTCCATGTGCATCTTGAGGCCCAGATCAGCCAGATGGAATAAAGTGTGCTGCGGGCTTTGTGTTCCCTAACCATGCATGCTCCAGCTTAGGGCCTGGGGAGAGAACGTGAGAACTGCGACCAGGCTGGCACACTGCGGTTACTCAAGTCTAGAGAGAAAGCACACAGCTGTAGGGGTGGCCACAGTGAAGAAAGTTGCCCGCCCCGCAAGTCGCATCCCCTCCCACAAACCACAGGGTACCAGACTATAAAAGAGGCCAGCGCACGTGCTAGAATTCTGGCCAGCCACCCTCCCTACCTCCAGTGGCCCTCTAGCACCCTCTACTGACCAGGCTGACCAAGCTTCTGGTCATCAAAGGATAAATACAGAGGGGTCCAGCATCCACGGGTGGATTCAACCAACCTTGGATTGAAAACACCAAGGGTCAGGGATGCCAAGTGAAGCGTGGTATCACACGCCCGCAATCCCAGCACTCAGGAGGAAGGGGGGTGGAAGATTATAAATTATGTAATAAAAACCTTTCTCAAAAAGGGGGTGGAAGCCGGGCGTGGTAGCGCACGCCTTTAATCCCAGCACTCAGGAGGCAGAGGCAGGCGGATCTCTGTGAGGTCAAGGCCAGCCTGGTCTACATAGTGAGTTCCAGGACAGCTGGGGCTACAGGGAGACCCTGTCTCAAAAAAACCAAAAAAAAAGGGGGTGTGTGGGGGGTGGAAGACTGGAAAGATGGCTCTGTCAGTAAAGTGCTTTCTGCACAAGCATGAGGCATCCAGTTGGATTCCCAACACCTACATAAAAAGCAAGGAAGTGGCCAGGCGTGGTGGCTCACACCTTTAATCTCAACACTGGGGAGCCAGATGCAGGTGGATGTCTATGAGTTCAAAACCAGCCTGATCTACATAGTGAGTTCCAGGCCAGCTGGAGCTACAGGGAGACCCTGTCTCAAAAAGACCAAAAAAAAAAAAAAAAAGAGGGAAAGAAAAGCTAGGGAGAAAATGACATGTGACATGTCCCTGGGGCTAGCTGGCCAGGAGGTGACCTGATAGATCAGTACCAAGCCAGTGAGAGACTCTGTCAAAAAAAAAAGGCAGACAGCCCCCGAGGCCATACATGTACATACACACACATACACACACACACACACACACACACACACACACACACAAGTGCGCGTGCACGCACACCACATGCACACACATGCATGCATATACACAAATTTCCATGGCTCGCGAGCTGGCTCAGCAGGTAAAAGAGCTTACCATATAAGCCTGATGAACTGAATTCAATCCCCAGAACCCACATAAAGTTGGAAGAAGAGAATCAACTCCAGAAAGCTGTTGTCTGATTTCCACATGCACACCAAGGCACACATATACCCACACTCACATTCACACACTCACACAATAGTAATAAGGCTTAATTTTTTAGGCTGGGCTTGGTGGTGGACATCTTTAATCCTAGCTCTCGGAGGCATAGGAAGGCAGATCTCTGTGAAATCGAGCCCAGTCTGGTCTACATAGTGAGTTCCAGGCCGTCTGGGACTAGGGAGATCCTGTCGAAACAACAAAACAAACACAAAATAAACAAAAAATAAAGTTTAATTTTTTAAATATGTATGTGTGTGTCTGAGTGTATGCCAGGTGTGTGCAGGTGCCCATGAAGCACCAGATCCCTTGGAGCTCTAGTTATAGGCAGTTATGAGCCACCTGAGTGGCTCCTGGGGCCTAAACTTGGATCCTTTGGAAGTGCAGTACATGCGCTCCACTGCTGAGCCATCTCTCTAGCCCCCATCTTATTTTCATTAAAGAAAAATCCAGATAGTTCCAAAAGCAAACGTGAATCTTTTCAAGTACACCGAGCACTCTGCAGACAGACACTGTGATGTGTAGGCACACCGTGCTGTAGCCTCACACCTCAGGTCCTCCATCTCTTCAGCACTTGCTGTGTAAGTACTGAACACTTTGTGCCTCACCCATGGACCACAGAGTTAGAACTGTGACAGTTGTGTCTTTACTGAACATGATGTATTACTTACTTTTGTGTTGCTGTGATAAATAGCTGACAGTGGGTTGGAAGAATGTAGCTTAGTTGGTAGATTGCTTGCCTAGCAAACAGGAAGCCCTAGGTTCCATCCCCAGCACTGCAAAAACATCGGTGTGGTGGTACATACCTGTAATCTCAGCATTTGGGAGGTAGGGCAGAAGGATCAGGAGTTCATGGTCATCCTTTGGTACATAGTTCAAGTACAGCCTGGGATACTTGAGACCTTGTCTCAAAAAACAAAACAAAATAAAATCTTACAGAAAACCCTGAGGCAGAAAAAGATTTCTTTTGATTTACGGTTGGAGAGATTCTCAGTCTATGAAGAAGGAAAAGACGCAGTGGGGTACCTGCCAATGGAAGTTTGTGGGGAGAAACTATAGCTTTCGAAGGTCAGCTCCAGTGACCTACTTCTTTTTTAATATTATTTTATTTTATGTGTATAAGTGTATTGCCTGCATGTATGTGAGTGCACCCATGTCATAGAGTGTCTGCAAAGGCCAGAAGCAGGTGTTGGATCCCCTGAAACTGGAGTTAGCTGCCACGTGGACACTGGGAATTGAACCTGGGTCCTCTGCACAAGAGCAGCCAGTGCTCTTAACTACAGAGCCATCTCTCCAGCCTCCAGTGACCTACTTTTGTAGCCTCCCAAAGGCTCCACAGCCTTCCAAATACCACAGTGAACTGGAAACAAGCAGGCCAAACATGAGCTGGGGAACATTTCAGATTTGAATCATAACACAGGTACAGGGTCTTTTCTTTCCCTTTTCTAATATCCCTTCCTCCCTCCCTCCCTCCCTCCCACCTTCCTTCCTTCCTTCCTCCTTCCTTCCTTCCTCCCTCCTTCCTTCCTTCCTTCCTTCTTTCCTCCTTCCTTCCTCCTTCCTTCCTTCCTTCCTTCCTCCTTCCTTCCTCCTTCCTTCCTTCTTTCCATTTGCCTAGGCTAGCCTTGAACACATAATCCTCCTGTCTCAACCTCCTGAGTACTGGAATTACACGTGTACATAGCCTCTCCTGACTAAAATGTCATTTTTTAAATTATTTTATTTTATTTTTATGTGTATAAGGGTATTGCCTGAACGTATGTAAGTACACCTGTGTCGTGTAATGCCCACAGAGGTCAGAAGGTATCAGATCCCATGGAACTGTAGTTACAGATGGTTGTTAGCCACCATGTGGATGCTGGGAGTTGAACCCAGGTGTTCTGCAAAGCAGTCAGTGCTCTTAACCACTGAGCCAACTCTCCAGTCCTAAAATGTCATATTTTGTGTATGTATGTGTGCTTATGGGATACTGGGATTGGAACCTGTGGTCCTGCCTATGCTAGGCAAGCTCTCTACTACTGAGCACCACCCCCAGCCCCTCACTGGGGGATTCTAGGCAGGTGCTCTACTGCTGAGCTACACCTCCAGCCCCAAGAAGCAATAAGTTGACAACCCACACAAATGCCCTCCTGCAGGGATAACTCTCCTCAAGAGAAGCCCAAAATCTTACACTTCCAGAGTCCCCAGCACCTCTGAAGTATTTCTGCAGCATGTGACTTGGGCTCCATGAATCAGATATACCCACAACAGCTTGGGTTCAAAAGAGAGCCAGAGGCTGAGGGTGGTGCCCCACAGCTATAATCCCATGCCCAAAAGCCTGAGGCAGGAGGATCTGGGCTACATGAGACCCCGTTTCAAAAATCTAATATGTGTGTGGCTGGAGAGATGGCTCAGTAGTTAAGAGCACTGGCTGCTCTTTGCAGGGGACCTGGGTTTAAATCCCAGCACTCACATGGCAGCTAACAACCACCCTTAACTCCAGTTCCAGAGGAATTTGACGCCCTCTTCTGACCTCTGCAGGCATTGCACTACATAGGTGCACTTATATATATGTAGGCAATACATTCATGCACATAAAATAAAAGTAATTAATAAAATAATGTTTTAGCCGGGCATTGTGGCACACACCTTTAGTCTCAGCACTCAGGAAGCAGAGGCAGGTGGATCTATGTGAGTTCAAAGCCAGCCTGGTCTACACAGTGAGTTCCAGTCCAACTGGGACCAAAAAACAAAATAAATGAATAAATAAAATAATGTTTTAAAAATCCAATATGTGTGTGTTGTGTGGTGTATGTCTGTGTGTATGTGTGTGTGTGTTGTATGTGTGGTGGTGGTGTGTGTGTGTGTGTGTGTGTGTGTGTGAGAGAGAGAGAGAGAGAGAGAGAGAGCATGAGAGAAAGAGCTGGGAAGATGGCTTGATGATTAAAATAAAACCTCAGTGCCATGAGTGACAATAAAAGAACCTGACATACGGTTCTTTTGGGGAGAATACATAATCATGAGTGTAAAATGCTTACAGGGGCTGGAGATGCAGCTCAGTGGGTAGAGTGCTTGCCTAGCACCCAGGAAGCCCTGGGTTAGAGCAGGGTGTGGTAGTACATGCCTGTAATTGAAGCACTAGGGAGATGGAGGCAGAAGTTAAGGAGCTCAAGATCATCTTCCACTGTAGAGTTAGAGGCCAGCCTGCTACATGAGATCCTGTCAAAAAAAAAAAAAAAAAAAGGAAAGAAAGAAAGAAAAGAAAAGAAAGGGAGGGAGGGAGGGAGGGAGGGAGAGAGGGAGGGAGGGGAGGCATTGGTGGCACACATTTTAATAGGGAGTTAGAGGCAAGGGAATCTCTGTGACATAGAGCCCAACCTGGTCTAGTAGTGAGTTCCCGGCCTGCCTGGGCTATAAGGAGACCTTGTCTCTAAAAGGAAGAAAAGAAAAAAATGCTTCCAGAACGTTTTATGTAGAGTCACTGTCATCATTATTTATTATGGGGTATATGACACAAGTCACCGAAACCCATCATCTTTCTTCTGGCACCCCCCCAAAACTCCTACATGTGTCCCCTAAGATTCCAAGAAAGGCCTCCTCCGTGCCCCAATTTCTTTAAAAACATGTCCCGCCTTGCTTTGTACCTTCTCCATCGCTAGAAATTAGGGGTGAGTCAGGGCAGCTTCCTCTCCTCCCACCATTCTCCAGATCCTCAGGATTTTCCAGCCAGGAATATCTTTCAAGAATTCTCCAGCCTCCTTTTCCGTTTTTCTTTTGAATCCCGTCTCCTGTCCGTCATCCTTGGCCCCGCCCACCCGGGCTTCCCCGATCCTGCCCGGGCCTCACGTCCAGCCCCGGCCAGGTGGTGCTAGGATTACGTCACTCCAGGGGTTCACCGCTCTCCTTGGGGAACCCTGCCAGTACCGACAGTCCCGAGGCGTGAATGGTTCAATATTACACCCCACGCTGGCTGCAAACTTTACTGCACCTCACAGTGAGCCAGAGCAGGGGGACCCCCATCCCCACAACTGCTGACTCAGGAGCTCAGAGAATTTGCATTTCTGACTAGATCCAGGCGACCCTGACTCCAGGTCCACGGCCCAAGATTTGAGAATCGCTGCTCTGTGCCCACAATGGTTAAAAACCCTTGCTCCTGCCCTGAGGAATGAAGCTGTGTCACCCAGGGATAAATGGATGGAACTGGAAGTCATCTAGTCAAGCGAAATGAGCCAGACTCAGACGACAAAGCCTATGCAGAATCTAGATTTAACAGTGTATATAGGTACGTTGGAAAAGCACAGGGGGAATTATTTCAACAAGGAAGAGAACAGGGGAGACAGGAGGAGGACCAAGAGGGTAAAGGGGAGGAAGTATGAGTGAAATACAATAATATACAGGTAAACAATAAAATCAGGGCTGGAGTGATGGCCCAGCACTTAAGAGTACTGGCTGCTCTTGCAGAGGATCTGGGTTTGGTTCCCAGCACCTACATAATGACTACATAATAACTACCTGTAGCTCCAGCTCTCGGAGATCAGATGCCCTCTTATGGCCTCTGTGGGCACACACATACACAAAGTCAAACATTAAAAATAAAATCTTTAGGCTCAGCAGTTAAGAGAACTGGCTGCTCTTGTAGAGGACCAGGGTTTGGTTCTCAGCATCCACATGGCAGCTAATAACTGTTGGTAACTCCAGTTCCAAAGGATCTGAGGCCCTCTTCTGACCTTGGAGGACATTGAACTACATGGGCACTCTTGCATCATTGTGGGCAATACACTCACACACATAAAGAAAAATAAATTAGAAAAAAATTAAAGCCAGGGTAGGTTGGTGCACCCCTTTAATCCCAGCACTTGGAAGGCAGAGGCAGGCAGATCTCTGTGAGATTCAGGTCAGCATGGTCTACATAGAGAGTTTCTGGCCAGCTGAGGCTACATCGAGACCCTGTCTCAAAACAAACAAAAACCAACTTTTGTACGTTTAAAAATAAATAAGGGAGCCGGGTGTGGTGGCACACACCTGTAGTCCCAGCACTTGGGAGGCAGAGGCAGACGGATCTCTGTGAGTTCAAGGCCAGCCTGGTCTATATAGTGAGTTCCAGGCCAGCTGGGGCTACAGGGAGACCCTGTTTCAAAAAGACCAAAAA
>NW_008355971.1:2204860-2236134 GCF_000622305.1 Nannospalax galili
AAATAAATAAATAAATAAATAAATAAATAAATAAATAAATAAATAAATAAGGGACAGGAGAGATGCCTCAGTGGTTAAGAGAACAGACTGTTCTTGTAGAGGACACAGGTTTGATTCTCAGCACCCACATGGTGGCTAACAACTGTCTGTAACTCCACTCGGGTGGAATTTGATGCCCTCTTCTGATCCCCAAAGGCATACATGACATGGATGCACTTCCGCACATGCAGGCAATACACTCATACACATAAAATGAAAATAATGAATAAAATTTAAATAAGTAAATAAATAATAACTTTGAGCTCAGCACTCAGGAGGCAGAGGCGGGCAGATCTCTGAGTTCAAGGTCAACCTGATCTACATAGTGAGTTCCACGTCAGCTTGGGCTACAGGGAGACCCTGTCTCAAAAAGGCTAAATAAATAAACAAAGTCTTTAAAAATTAAGTAAAAGAAACAATTAGCTTTTTTCGCCCGCTGCCCCCACCCCCAGCACTGCTTGGCTGCAGAGGTCAGCACCGCTGTCTCCAGCTGCCATCATGATCATCTACCTGGACCTCATCAACCATGATGCGCTCTTCTCATACATCTACAAGATCTGGGAGGTCTCCGTCAGGTTGTCGAATTCATGCCAAGCATGGTTGCACATGCCTTTAATCCCAGCACTCGGGCGGCAGAGGCAGGCAGATTTCTGTGAGTTCAAGGCCAGCCTGATCTACCTAGGGAGTTCCAAGTCAGCTCGGGTTACAGGGAGACCCTGTCTCAAAAAAAAAAAGACCCCACAAACTCTTTCTCCCCAAAGTGTGGTCCACAGACCAACAGCACCATCATCACCAGGAGAGATATGAGAAATGTCCTGTTGGGCACAGTGACAGGAAAGTGTAGTCTCAGGTAGCAGAGGCAGGAGGATTGATTAAGCCTGGGAATTTGACAACAGTGTGGGACAGATAGCAAGACCCTGTCTCAAAATAAACTAAAGGAAAAGAAAAGAAAGATGGGTCAGCAAGATGGCCCAGGAGCCTACTACTAAGCCTGACCCTGAGTTCAACCCTGAGAACGCACATGGTGGGAGGAGAGAACCAACTCCCACAAGTTGTCCTCTGACCTCTACACATGTGCTGTGGCACATATGTTCACACACACACGTAATTTTTAAAAAGAAAGAAAGGAGCCAGGCAGGCGTGGTGGTACTCGCCTTTAATCCCAGCACTTGAGAGGCAAAGGCAGGCAGATCTCTGTGAGTTCAAGGCCACCCTGGTCTACATAGTGAGCTCCAGGCCAGCTGGGGCTACAGGGAAACCCTGTCTCAAATAGATAAAAAAAAAATATATAAAATAAAAGGAAAGAAAGGCAAGAGCGAGAGATAGACAGACTTGGGTTCTATTCTTCCTAGACTTACTGACTTAGAAATCTACATTTCGCCAGGTGTGCTGCCGCACACCTTTAATCCCAGAACTCAGGAGGAAGAGGCAGGCGGATCTCTGTGAGTTCAAGGCCAGCCTGGTCTACACAGTGAGTTCCAGGACAGCTAGGGCTACAGGGAGACTCTGTCTCAAAAAAAGACCCCCCCCCAAAAAAAAGAAAGAAAGAAATCTACATTTCATGGGCTGGAGAAATGGCTCAGCAGTTAAGAACACTGGTTGTTCTTGCAGAAGACCTGAGTTCGAATCCCAGAACCCACATGGCAGCTAACAACTGTCCGTAACTCCAGTTCCAGGGGATCCGACAGGCTCTTCTGTCTTCCAAGGGCATTGCACGACACGGGTGCACTTACCTACAAGCAGGCAATACACTCATACACATAAAAAATACATATGGTTCATTGCTGTGTCCTCAGAACCTTCCTAGCAGATAGTGCTCACTGAGAATTTGTGGAAATAATAAATAAGCCAGTAAATAATTTAAAAAATAAAATATTTTTAAAAGTTTTTTTAAAAAAAGAAATCTACATTTCATGAAACTTCCATTCTGGGGCTGGAGAGATGGCTCAGTTGGTTAAGTGTTTGCTGCGCAAATATGAAGATCTAAGTTTGAATCCCCAGCACCCCCATAAGAAGCCAAGTATGGGGCTAGGCTCAGTGACACACATCTTTAATCACTTTTAAAAAATAAAATATTTTTAAAAGTTTTTTTAAAAAAAGAAATCTACATTTCATGAAACTTCCATTCTGGGGCTGGAGAGATGGCTCAGTTGGTTAAGTGTTTGCTGCGCAAATATGAAGATCTAAGTTTGAATCCCCAGCACCCCCATAAGAAGCCAAGTATGGGGCTAGGCTCAGTGACACACATCTTTAATCACTAGCACTCAGGAGGCAGAAGCAGGTGGATCTCTGTGAGTCCAAGGCCAACCTGGTCTACATAGCAAGTGCCAGGCCAGCCAGGGTTACACAGTTAGACCCTGTCTCAAAAGTAAATATGTAAATAAATAAATAAAGCCAGGCATGGTGGTGTGCCTATAATCCCAGCACTTGGGAGGTGGAGACAGGTGGATTCCTGGTTCTTGCTGGTCAGCCTGTTGAGACAAATTAATAAGCTACAAGTTCAGTAAGAGATCCTGTCTCAAAAATAAAAATAAGGTGAAACCAGGCATAGTGGCACACGCCTTTAGTCCCAGAACTCAGAGGCAGAGGCAGACAGATCTCTGTGAGATTGAGGCCAGCCTGGTCTACATAGCAAGTTACTGGGGCTACAAGGAGACCCTGTTTCAAATAACATATATGTATATCTAACCATTCCTGGTGTGTACCCAAGGGAGTCCAAGTCAGCATACAACAAAAGCATTTGCATCCATTGTTCTTGTTTATTGAAGAAGTAATCACAATAGCTATGATATGCAATCAGCCCAAGTGTCCAGTAGCAGATGAATGAATAAATAAGTGTAATGATAAATATAATGGAGTATTATTTAGCCATAAAGAAGAACAAAGTCATGTCTTTTGCAAGAAAATGGAAGGAATTAGAAATCATCACACTAAGCAAAACAAATCAGACTCTGAAAGACAAATATCACACGTTTTCTCTCCTGTGCAGAATCTAGATTTAAAAGAAATACATAAGACAAGAAGGAAAGCTGGGCACAGTGACACATGCCTGTAATCTCAACACTTGGGAAGCTATATCAGGAGAACTGTGAATTCCAGGCCAGCCTGGGTGAGACTCTGTCAAGGAAGGAAGAGAGGGAAGGAGAGAGAAAAGAAGAGAGGGAAAGAAGAGGGGTGGGAGGGATGGAAGAGGGAAGGAAGGAAGAGAGGGAAGGGGGAGGGAATGGGGGAGGGGCAGGGGGGAGGGAAGGACAGAAGAGGGAAGGGTTGTTTTCTGGAGCTGCTGGTCCATCTTGTATTCCCATCAGCCATATATGAGAACAGCTTTCTTCGCAGCCTCTGCAGCATTTAATCTGATCAGTGTTGTTATTAGTCACTCTAAAAGTCAAGCCGTAGAAGCTCCATGCGGGTTTAATTTGCATTTTCACTAATGGCTTTCAGTATTGACGTCTTTGCTGTGTTTATTGCGATATGTTGGCCTCCTCCGTGAATTATCTGTCGTGTCTTCTGTCTGTTTTCTTTTACGTTGTTTGCTGGGGTTTTTCAGATGAGTTTTGTTTTATTTGCTTAGTTTTTTGATGTTATTATGTTTTTGTTTTTGTTTGTGGGGTTTTCGGTTAGGGATGTTAGTTCGTTTGTTTATTGAGACACAGTCTCACTGTGTAGTCCTGGCTAGCCTGGAATTTGCTATGTAGACCAGGCTGGCATCGAACTCAGAGATCTGACTGCCCCTGCCTCCCCAGTGCTGAGAGCAAAGGCGTGAGCCACCACACCGACCTCCACTTAATCTTCTGAAGCAGGGTCTCTCACTGAACCTGGAGGTCTCAGATTTGGCTAGGCTAGCTGGCCCACAAGCTCCAGGGGTCTCCTGTCTTTGCCTGCCCAGTGCTGGGATTGCAGGTGCTGTCACTGTGCTGGGCTATTTATGTGGGTACTAGGGATCCAAATTCAGGTCTTCACACTTGCCCAGAAGCACTGGCTGCTCTTGCACAGGGCTCAGGTTCAGTTCCCAGCGCACCTACTTGGTGACTAACGATCATCTGTAACTCCAGTCCCAGGGGATCTGATGTTCTCTCTGGCCTTTGTGGGCATTGCACTCACATAGTACACTTACACACACGCAGGCAAAACACTCATACACATAAAATAAAAATAAATAGGCCAGGTGTGATGGTGCACACCTTTAATCCCAGCACTTGGGAAGCAGAGGCAGGGGATCTCTGTGAGTTCGAGGTGAGCCTGGTCTACATAGCGAGCTCCAGGCCAGCTGGGGCTACAGGAACACCCTGTCTCAAAAAGAATAAATAAATAAATAAATAATCGAAAAAGCCAAAGAAGAAACAATACATTAAAAAATAAAATGAGCCGGGTATGGGGGTCACATCTTTAGTCCCAGCACTCAGGAGGCAGAGACAGGAGGATCTATGTGACATCAGGGTTATTCTGGTCTTCATAGCAAGTTCCAGGCCAGCTGGAGCTACAAGGAGAGCCTGCCTCAAATAAAAAGAAAACAGGGGCTGGAGAGATGGTTCAGCAGTTAAGAACACTGACTGTTCTTGCAGAAGATCCGGGTTCAAATCCCAGCACCCACATGGCAGCTAACAACTGTCCATAACTCCAGTCCCAGGGGATCAGACAGCCTCTTCTGACCACTGCAGGCATTGCACAACACGGGTGCACTTACCTACATGCAGGCAATACGTGCATACGTATAAAATAAAAACAATAAATAAAATTTTTTAAAAAAGAAAACAGATAAATGTAGTTTTTTTAAAAACCCAAGAGGCCTCCAGGAGATTACTAAACAATCAACACTTGCTGGGGAAGAAGAGACTCACACTGGGGTGGACTTTTTTTGTGACATAGCTGCAGAGTCCCCCACAGTCCTGTGAGTAACCCCAACAAACCCTGGTTCTCTAAGGTGGACTGGGTCCTTTCTTTGGCCTTTCATCATCTCTATGTGAAGAGAATTCATGCAACAGAAACAGGCTGGAGTGGAGGGAGAAATTTATCATACTTACCTGCCCCCGAGAGTGAGCACCCTAAATATCACACCTTCTGTCTCTCATTTGCCTCACTGCACCCCCAACCCTGAGAAGGTTAGGGCCCTTAGACAATGCAGGAATTATTCAAGGGCACCTCCAAGTTGACCTACTAATGGGGAAGCTGCGGTCTATTTTTTAATTTATTTTATTACATTTATTTATTTTAAGGTGTTTGGAAGGTGTGGTGATCAGAGGACAATTTGTGGGAGTTGGTTCTCTCCACCATGTGCATCCCAGGGATCAAACTCAGGTCCTCAGGCTTGGCTGCAAGCACCTTTACCCACTGATCCATCTCACTGGCCTGAAAACTGTCATATTTATTCCCAGCTCTATTCCTGGTTAGGGATGGTTCCTGAGAGAAGCAATTCTAGTACTTCCGGCTTGCTGTGCATATTCACAGTAGAGAGACCTCAAACCCCACTGGAGAAACAGAAAGATCCAAGCACATGGGGTGGGAAGCTGTCAGTGTGTGGGGAGTGCCCACCATTTCCATGAGTGAGTGAAAAAGTGGGCCCCTGAGATGTGGTGGGAGGGTGCCAGCTGGTGTGCTACAGAAGAGTCTAGAAAATCTCCCCCACAGGAGACAGGTGTGGGTCCTATGGGGATTGGGAGCTGGAGGCAACCTGAGTGCCCATCTCTGGGGGAATGGGTAAATAAATTCACTGTGTGAGCTCCTTGCATCCGTTACAGACAGGGATGTCCGCAGCTATATGGGGACAATCAAATTTTTAAAAAAAAAAGGAACAAGTAGATTTATAGCACAATCTCATTTGCGTAAATTGGAAGCACATACACACATACAAAGTCACAAATTAAAAAGGTGCATCTTTGGAGGCTATATATCAAGTGTGCTGAAGTGGGTGTCTGGGAAGGGGACGGGTGGGAGTAGTAAAGTGGAGAGGAGGGGAGTCTTTTATGGGCCAATTGTGGTTCTGCGTTATGATCTGGAGAGTGTGTGACTAACAACTTTGAGTACCTAACGACTAGCAAGAAATGATGGAATAAAAATGCAGACACATCAGAGCAATGTCGTTCATACTCATTTGGCATATGTGATTACTGTAGGGTGACAGACCCTTCTCTAGCCCCCTTGGAACCCAACCCAGAGGGTTCCAGAAAGTGCCCTTGTCCCCAGAAAGTGAGGCATTCTTTTCCCCCTTGTGTGTGTGTGTGTGTTCATGTGCACACATGTGTGCATATGTGTGTGTCTACACAGATGCAAGAGTCTCAGTCACTCTTCACCTATTTTGGGGATCTCTCATTGAACATGGGAGTTTACCAATTGTCTAGACTGGGACCAACAAGCCCCAGGAATCCTCCTGTCTCCCACCACCCCCTGCATGGAATTACAAGCACTGCTCTTTACATGGGTACTGGGGATCCAAACTCAGGACCTTATGCTAGTGTGGCAAACACGGCATCAACCAAGCCATTTCCCCAACTCCCCTCCATCCCTTTGTTTTTTGAGATGGTCTTGCTATATAGCCCAAGCTGCCCTGGAACATTTGATCCTCCTGTGTCCATATTCTGAGTGTTGGGGAGTACAGGCATGTGCTACCACACCCAGGTCTGCCTAAGTTCTGGTCCCATCTATCAACTGCATATACAGTGGGGTGAGTACAAAGAAGTCTGTACTCTAAACTGTCAATAACCAGCCATGGAACAAGTCACTCTGCCTTCTTGGGTCTAGACTTCATCATTGGAAAAGAGTTAGGATTCTCTCCTGAGAGACAGAATGCTTAACAATATTGTAGCCAGTCATGGACCACCACACTCAGTAAGAGAATGTGTAATGTAGAGTTCTTTTTTAATTTTTTTTTGTCTTTTTTTGAGATAGGGTCTCCCTGTAGCCCCAGCTGTCCTGGAACTCACTATATAGACCAGGCTGGCCTTGAACTCATAGAGATCTGCCTGCCTCTGCCTCTCGAGTGCTGGGATTAAAGGCATGCACCACCACATGGCATATTTATTTATTTTTATTTTATGTATATGAGTGTTTGCCTGCATGTATGTATGTGCACCACATGCATGCAGTGCCTGTGGCAGGCCAGAAGAGGGATCAGATCCCCTGGAACTACAGTTACAGGCATTTGTTAGCCACCATGTGAGTGCTGGAAACAGAACCTGTGTCCTCTGCAAGAACAGCCAATACTCTTAATGGCTAAGCCATCTCTGCAGCGGCTGTGAATGTGGAACTCTGCCATCCAAGGGCAGAAGAGTGCCCAGTTCAGAAGAGCATGGCCCTGCCTCTTTCATCAAAGCCCCCTTCAACAGGAGGCTCAGGGCTGGTGCTGAATAAAGGCAGTCCCCCATTCTCACACAACTCACTGACGCACAGGCCTGCCTCTTCCCCAAACACCCGCAAATACCCAGAAATGAAGCCTTTCCAGATACCTGGCTACTTTCTGATCATGCCAACACCTAAAATTAATCCTCACGATCAAGGCAGCAGTTACTCATGGGAACCTTAATGTGATGCAAGTTCCTTTCTTGAACACTTTGCCTCCGCAGTCAGGCAGCCACATTCATACACATACAAGTCCCCCACCCCAGTACCCTGTCCCTCCAACTCAGTCTAATTTGGGGAACCCAGCCTTTGATGTCCTCAAAAAGACTGGTTTTGCAGACTCCTGACACTAGATTCAGTTTCTCTTTCCTTCTTTGTCAGCCCCAATACACCTGGCCACACCCACACCTGTTCACTCAGTGGCCCCAGGACTGGCTCCACCTACAGGCACGGTCTGGTTTACTTTCATTCTTTTTTCCACTTTAGACACATCATCAGGAATGGCATGTGTTGCCCAGCTTAAAAAGAAGAGCCATGCAGCCTGGGAAACACTGGAGACTTCAGCATGGTTGCAGTGTGGCTGCTGCTCCCTGCAGCCATAATGCTGGGCTTGGCCATAGCTGCTCCTTTCCCTCCTTCCAAGCCCACCACTGCCAAGACTAGCTGCCATATTAACAGCTTCCAATCTCTGTCACAACAGGAGTTAAATACCTTTAAGAAAGCCAAAGATGCTTTGGTGAGTTGCCAATACCATTATGGGCTAAACTATACCACTCCCACTAGGGTGAAGATGCTAGCCTGCTTCTGTGGAATAATCTCCAACTTTCTCCTATGGGCTAGCCTCAAACCTTCCCACTATAGCTAATCTCTATCCTTTCTAATACAGGTTCAGCTCAAATCCTCTTGCCAGTCCAAGCCTTCAAGCCTCTTGTATAGGCTAACCTGTGCCCCTTTCTCTTAAGGAAGAGACATTGCTGCAGAAGGATGTCAGGTGCAGTACCAAGCCATTCCCCAGTGGCTGGGACCTGAGACAGCTTCAGGTGAGTTAGAAGCCAGCCACATTTACCTTGTCCCTCCCTTCTTCTGTGGCTGCTCTAGACCCATCCCCCTTGCCTGTAGCAACCCCTACATCCCTCAACTGCCTCCATTACACCCATTCTTACCTAGTTCCTTTTCTTCACTCTCTTTTTGGTGGGAAGAGGACACAGGGTCTCACTATGCAGCCAAAGCTGGCCTCCATCTTGAAATCTTCCTGCCTCAGCCTCCCAAAAGCTGGGATCATAGACATGTGCTACCACATCTGACTCATCTCTCTCTTCGTGTCCCCAGCCTGTCCCCAACCTGTGCCCCTGTCCTGGGCCCCACTTGTCTGCTCTACACACGAGTTATCTCTCCTTCCCCTCACACATCCTCTTTCCACTGTCACTCATCTCTCACAATGATCCTCTTCCAGCCTGTGCTTCTCTTCCTCCTCCTATCCATGCAGCCTCTCCCTTTCCCCAGCCTCTCCCTACCCTGTTCTCTTCCCAACTCTCCTTACCCCATCTCCCCATGAATCCCTCACTTCTGGATCTCTCTTGCCCATCCATCACCTGTCCCCACTGTGTGTCCCACAACACCTTCCCCCTGCATTGCACTCCCTACATAGCCCCATGTAGCTGTGCCTTTGGGGATTGGCAGAAGGTGTGTGTGTGTGTGTGTGTGTGTGTGTGTGTGTGTGTGTGTGTGTGTCTGTGTGTCTGTGTGTCTGTGTCTGTGTGTCTGTCTATCTGTCTGTCTGTGTTGTCTGATGACAGAGATTCAATTCAGACCTCATGCAGGCTAGGCAAGCGTTGAGCTATGCTCCAGCCCCTCACTGGGGTTTCTAGGTAGGTCCTCTACCGCTGAGCCACACCCCAGCCCCGCACGGGATTCTAGGCCGGTGCTCTACCGCTAAGCCACACCCCAACCCTTCACTGGGGGATTCTAGGTAGGTCCTCTACCACTGAACCACACCCCAGTCACGCACTGGGGGATTCTAGGCAGGTGCTCTACCGCTGAGCCACACCCTAGCCCCTCACTGGGGGATTCTAGGCAGGTCCTCTACCGCTGAACCACACCCCAGCCCCTCACTGGTGGATTCTAGGCAGGTGCTCTACCGCTGAGCCACACCCCAGCCCCTCACTGGGGGATTCTAGGCCGGTGCTCTACCGCTGAGCCACACCCCAGCCCCGCACTGCGGGATTCTAGGCCGGTGCTCTACCGCTGAGCCACACCCCAGCCCCTCACTGGGGGATTCTAGGCCGGTGCTCTACCGCTGAGCCACACCCCAGGCCCTCAATGGGGGATTCTAGGTAGGTCCTCTACCACTGAACCACACCCTCAGCCCTCACTGGTGGATTCTAGCCAAACACTCTCTGAGTCACACCCCAACCCTCACCCAGGCCTTCTTGCCTGTTTCCTCTCTCACCTCTTCTTCCTCAATTCTCCTTAGGTGCAGGAGCGCCCCGAGGCCTTGCAGGCTGAGCTGGCCCCGACGTTGAAGGTTCTGGAGAGTGTGGCTGAACCATCCCTGAGGACCCTCCTGTATCAGCCTCTTCACACACTGCGCCACATCCGCTCCCAGCTGCATACCTGCGTGAGTCCTGGGTCCTCTTTCATCCACGGTAGTCGTGGCTCCGCCCATATGGGCTTCCCCTTACCCCAGCACAGCCTCACAGCCCCCCATCCTCTGCCCACAGATCCCGGGTCCACCCATCGCAGACCCCAGGCCCCAGAGCCACCGCCTCTCCCACTGGCTGCACCTGCTCTGGAAGGCCCAGAAGAAGGTGGGACTCGGGAGGGGACCGAGGTGGGCAGCACCTGGGAGCCCTGACCCCGGGCAGCCCCTGAGCCAGTCCTGTCCCCACAGGAGACTCCTGGTTGCCTGCAGGCTTCGGTCACCTTCAATCTCTACTGCCTGCTCACCCGGGACCTGAAATGTGTGGCCAGTGGAGACCAGGGTGTGTGAATACTCAGGCCCATCCTAGCCCATTGGGGACCCCTGGACTCTATGCATTGGACCCCACCCCTGCCTTAATTTATTTCCTCTGGCCTTTAACTTACCAGAGCTGCAGCTCAGGCTGTTTATTTTTCTACTTTAATACAATATATACAAGTAAATAGCAAGGAATTGGAACCTTCTGTGTTATGGGAATCCTTGAGTTCTGTGTGACTGTTGGTATGTGACTTGGTATGAATGTCTGTGTGGTATAGACAATATTTGGGACTGTGTATTTGTGTGTCCATCTTCTGGGATGTGTATCCAGGTGACCACCTCCCCAAATCTAAGGCTAATCAAAGATTCGTCACTTGACCCATGCCTGCCCACCTGGGTGAACTTGTTTACAAACATATTTGTAAATCTCTTCCTGTGTATGTGCACTGTGTATATCACTCATACATGTATTTCTAGAGTGGAGAGGGGTCTTTATCAGTCAAGATGCTGTCTCCCATAACAAATAATCAGAAATCCCAACTCAGGCTGGGCTTCTGGTTCAGCTGGTGAAGTGTTTGCTGTACAAGAATGAAGACCTGACAGGCTGGAGAGATGGCTCAGCGGTTAAGAGCACTGGCTGCTTTTCCAGAGGATCTGGGTTCAGTTCCCAGCACCCACATGGAGGCTAGCAACGGATCCTAACTCCAGTTCTATGAGAATCTGACAACCCCTCCTGGCCTCCTTGGGCATTGCACAACATGAGTACACTTACATACATGCAGACAATACACTTATACACATAAAATAATAAATAAATCAAAAAATAAAAATAACTATACAACCGCATATTTAAAAATACAAATGAATAAAAAATTTTTTTAAAAGATGTGTAGTATGCCAGGTGTGGTGCTACACAACTATAATTCCAACACTCAGGAGGTAGAGGGAGTAGAATCAGGAGTTCAAAGTCACCCTAGGCAAATATCCAGTTCAAGGCCAGCTTGGGCTGTTTGAGATCCTATCTCAACAAGCAACAGCAAAAAGATTCACTTGGGAGTCTGGGGAGGAAGCTTTATCCCCGAAAACCTGCCCCTGGGAATGTGAAATGCCCCAACTTATTTAGAGGCCACAGCAAAGAGAATGTGAGGAGGAGCTGCCTGACAGAAGCCTAAGCTAACCAGGGAGCTTGCCACTTCCTGTTTGTCTCACAGGCTGTTGTGTAGTGAATCTCCCATGATGCATCACTTGTTTGTATGCTTTTGTGTGTGTATGTGTGTCCATGTGAATGCAGATGCAGGTGTATGTGCATACACATGAAGTCCAGAGGACAGTCTCCACTGTCATTCCTTGGGAGTTGTCCACTTTGTTTTATTTATTTATTTATTTATTTATTTATTTACTGTATTGACTGCATGTGTGTGAGTGCACCTGTGCCGTACAATGCTGTGGAAGTCAGAAGAGGGATTTGGAATCCCCTTGAACTGGAGCTAAAGACAATTTGTAGCCTACATGTGGGTGCTGGGAAAAAAACCTGGGTCCTCTGCAAGAGCAGTCAGTGCTCTTAACTGCTGAGCCACCTCTCCAGCCCCAGTAATCAACACTTCAAATCTGTATTCTCAGACAGCATGAAAGAGCAAAAATTAGGCTGGCCTTAAACTCACAGAGATCTGCCTGCCTCTGCCTCCCAAGTACTAGGACTACAGGCGTGTACCACCACACCCGGCTCAAAATAAATTGCTTTTAATGTGTATGAGTGTCTTGCCTGCCTGTATGCAGTACACCACATGCATGCAATGCCTACAGAGGCCCAAAGAGGGTGTCAGGTCCTTTGGAACTGGAGTTTAAGGATAGTTGCTAGCCACCATGTGGGTATTGAAAACTGAACCCAGATCCTCAGCCAGAGCAGCCAGCGCTCTTACCGGTGGACCATCTCTCCAGGCCCCCAAAATAAAATAAATCTTTAAAAATTCCTCCTGAGTCGGATATGGTGACACAAGCCTTTAGTCCCAGCACTTGGGAGGCAGAGGCAGGCAGATCTTTGTGAGTTCAAGGCCAGCCTGGTCTACATAGTGAGTTCCAGGACAGCTGGGGCTACATCCAGACCTACATGCAATTAACATGGCCAGCCCTCTGTATTCATGGGCTCTCCACCCATACATCCAGCCAACCTCCAATGGGAAATGTTCTACCAAACCCATCCTGCTTCTGTACTGAACAAGTCTACATTTCTTGTGATCTCTCCAAACACAGCAGAACTATTCCCACTGCAGTTACATTATATTCAGTCTGATCCTCAACTGCAGATTTAAAGGGTACAAGAGGGTGTGCGTGGGCTCCTTGTACATCCTGAGCTGTTTTGAATGAGGGACTCCAGCATCTCTGGACTTTAGTAACCTGGGGGTCCTGGATCCCATCACCTCAGAGCACCAAGGAATAGATGTGTATGCTGAACAACAACAAACCCCTCGTTCTGGAGGTCCCATTTTGATGAAGAGTTAACTCACTGGGAAAATGCTCTGTGTGTCCTGTAATTCAGAAGCATGCTCTGTGCTAAGAGCGGTGCTGCATATCTGGGATCCCAGCTCTCAGGAGGCTGAGGGAGGAGGAGTGGGAGGTCAAGGTCAGCCTGGGCTACAGAGTGAGACAGAATTAGACCAGGCTGCTCTCAAACTTAAGATCCTTCTGTCTCAATCTCCCCAGTTCCAGGATTAAAGGCATGAAGCCAATACACCAACATGTCAAGTCTTTGTGTGTGTGTGTGTGTGTGTCTATGTGTGTGTTTGTGTGTTTCTCTCTCTCTCCCTCTCTCTCTCTCTCTCTCTCTCTCTGTGTGTGTGTGTGTGTGTGTGTGTGTGTTGTGTATGCACATAAGTGTGTGGGTTTATGCAGAGGCTAGAGCAAGATGTTGGGTGTCTTCCTCTATCTCTGTATCTCTGTCTACCTTATTGCCTTGAGACAGGGTCTTCCACTGACCTTGTGCATGAGTACAGGTTCCCTCAAGACCAGAGGTGTTGGCTGTCCTGGAGCTACATAGTTACAAGCAGTTGTGAAACACTCCAACAACAATATATGTGCTGAGAACCAAACCTAGGTCCTTTGAAAGAGCAGCAAGTACTTTAAAGCACTGAGCCATCTCTTCCGCTCCGAAGTTTCTGGTGTTTTGTTTGATTGGTTTTGATTTTGGAGGGGAGGAAGGTTGAGACAGGGTCTCACTATGTAGCACTGGTTGGCCTGGAACTTGAGATAGAGACCAGGCTACCCTCAAACTCATACAGATCCACCTACCTCTGACTCCCAAGTGCTAGGATCAAAGGTATGTATCCTGTATCTTCACACCTGGCCCATTGTAATTTTTTCTGTGTGTCTTTTTGAGACAGGGTCTCCCTGCAGCCCCAGTGGACCTGGAACTCACTATGTAGACCAGGCTGGCCTCAATCTCACAGAGATCTTCCTGCCTCTGCCTCCCAAGTGCCGGGACTAAAGCTTGCACCACCACACCCAGCTTTTTTGTATTTTAAAAGAAATGCTATTTTATTTTATTTTACTTTATTTATTATTTTTATTTTATGTGTATTCGTGTATTGCCTTCATGTAGGTAAGTGCATCCGTATCATGCAATGCAGTGGAGGTCAGAAGAGGCTGTCAGATCCCTTGGAACTGGAGTTACAGACAGTGTTTAGCTGCCATGTGGGTGCTGGGATTTGAACCCAGGTCTTCTGCAAGAACAGCTAGTGTTCTTAACCGCTGAGCCATCTTTTCAGCCCTTTGTTTGTGTTTTTTTTTTTAAGACAGAGTTTCATATAGCCCAGACTGGCTTCAAACTCAATATGTAGCTGAGGATGACTTGAGCTCTTGATCCTCCTGCCTCTACCTCCTGAGTTCTGGGATCACAGATGTACTCCACCAAGCCTGTTTGTTTGTTTAGTGTTTTTCTTTTCATATTAGGTCTCACTATTTGTGGCCCAGGTGACTTGGAATTTGAGATCCTTCTGCTTCAGCCTCTGAAGTGCTGGGATTCTAGGCATGTACTGCCAGGCCCATTGGTTTGTCTATTTTGTTGGTTGCTGTAGTCCCTGCGCTGGGCTGGGCATATGGTGCATGAGCAATAAAGCTTTGAGTGAACTGAGGATGACATAGTCTGATGCTTAGGCACACAGGATTTGGAGGGCATTAGGCGCTCAATCATGGCTCTGTATATCCTGGCTGTGTGAGCTTAGATAAGCTCCTCAACCTGTCTGAGCTTCAGTTTCCTAATCTAGAAAGTTTGATGTATGTAAACTGGATGCTATGGTGCACCTCTATAATCCCAGCACTTTAGTGGCAGGTGGAGGCAGTAGGATCAGGAGTTCAAGGCTGGCCTTAGCTGCATAATGCCAGCCCAAGATACATTCAAAAGGACTAAAGAGATGGCTCAATGGATAAGAGCCCTTGCTTGGTGAGCATGAAGACCTGAGATAGAACCCTCAGCATCCACATTAAAAAATCAGGCATTGGCTGCATTGGGCATTACAGATAAATCTTGAGTTTACTGACCATCCAGCCTAACCAAAAAGACCAAGTTTCTGGTTCAGTGAGAGACCCTGTCCCAGGGGAATAAGAGTGCTAGAGGGTGGTAGAGGAAGGCACTGGGCTTCCGGCTCTTGCTTCTGCATGCATGCACACAAGGTCACACATCTACACATTCGGGTGCATGCACCACACACATACACGAATGCACACGCACACGCACACACACACATTTTTAAAGGGTTATAGCTCACTCAGTAGAGTGCTTGCCTAACATGCATTGAGGCTCTGGGCTCCATACCTAGTACTACATAAACCAAGAGTAATGGTGCATACCTGTCATCCCAGCACTCAGGAGATGGAGGCAGGAGGATCAGGCAACTCTGAGACCAGCCTGGGCTCCATAATACTTTGGGGGAGGGGAAGAAGGGAGAGAGAGTGAGAGAGAGAGAGAGAGAGAGAGAGCGAGCTGAGTACACACTGCACATATATGTTACAAGCAGTAATGGGATCTTTCAGACTGGAGTGAGGCATGTACCTATAGTCCCATCGTAAGTTCGAGTGCAGCCTGAGCTAAACATTGAGACTGCACTTCCTATAGGAGTAACATCCCTTGGTGGGTATAGTTATGTGCAGTGCCCTAGATGTCATGATCTTACACATCAGGCAAGGGATATGAGCACAGAGCCCGGCTGGTAGGAGCACTTAGTAGCCAGACATCGTCTCATGAGTGACATGGATATGTGCTGGCTGGGGCAGTAGATGAGGGAGCCATTGTCCTTACTACCTCCCATCCTGTCTGCCCAGATCCAGTCTCCTCCCTCCCGCTCTGTTTCTATTTCTGTCCTACTCGCCTCCTCCCCAGGCCTCAGGGGGCCCCTGACTGACTTGAAGCTTTCTTCCATCTTCCCCAGGATTAGGAATATTCACTGCAGGGTACCTATAAGGACTAAGAGGCCCAGGGCACCCACCCTACCCTCAACCAGCTTTCCCTCCCCAGGCAAGCCCTCAGTCACCAGAGAGCCCCTCTCTCATCACCCTCCTTTGTCACCAGCAGACCCTATTCCAGGTAAGAGCCTTCAGACCCCACACAGGTGACCACAGAGCTCTCCTTCCCCAACTCCCTCACTAGGCTGGCTTTCAAGAGCCAAGCTCAGCTAAGGTCATTGGGGCCATTCCCCAGCCTCCAGACACACCTGAGACCTACAGCCACTGCCACTATTTTCTTCCTAGGAAGCAAGGCGGGGGTGGGGGTTCTGGTAAAGGACTCCACCTCCATCTGGTTCTGACTCCTATCTGTGAAATAGGACCACGGATAGCTACCATACCATATTGCGGAGTCAGGGTGGGGCAGGAAATGCCCAGGAGAGAGGGCTTCAATTTGAGGATGGACTCATGAGGCAGCCTACCTGCCTTTTTTTTTTTTTTTTTTTTTAAATTATCGATGTTTTCAAGTTTGAGACAGGGTTTGGCTATGTTGCCTAGATTGGCCTCAAACTCCTGGGCTCAGGTAATTGTACTGCCCCAGCCTCCTGAGTAGCTGGGTGTCTACCAAGCATGATGCATGGCCTCTGCCAGCATCACCTACCTTTTTATTCTTTACGCACTTTGTTGGTTTAGTTTTCTTAATGTATGTAAGTGCATGTATGTAAGTGCACCTGTGTCATGCAATGCCCTCAGAGGTCAGAAGAGGGTGTCAGATCCTCTAGAATTGGAGTTATGGACAGTTGTTAGCTGCCATGTGGATATGTGGGTGCTGAACCTGAATCTTCTGCAAGAGCAGCCAGTGCTCTTAACCACTGAGCCATCTCCCCAGCCCTGGTTTAGGTTTTTGTTGTTGTTGTTTTAACTTTTTATTTATTATTTAATTTATTTATTTAATTTATTTATTTAATTTTGGTCTTTTTTGATACAGGGTTTCCCTATAGCCATAGCTACAGAGGCTGGGAAGATGGCTGAGTGGGTTAAGTGCCTACCATGCAAACATGAGGACTTGACTTTGGATTCCCAGCACCTACATAAAAAGCATATCTATAACCCCATTGCTAGGGGTGGGAATGGACATTGTAAGTGGAAGACCCGTGAAGTTCACTGGCCGGCCAGCCCAACTAAACAGATAAGCACCAGTGAGACACTCCATCTCAAAAAAGAAGGTGATGCCAGGCATGGTGGCACATGCCTTCAAATCCCCAGCAGAAGCAGGTGGATCTCTACAAGACTGAAGCCAGCCTGGTCTACATAGTAAGATCCAGGCCAGGCCAGCTGGGACTACAGGGAGGCCCTGTCTCAAAAAAAAAAAAAAGTGGAGTGCGATAAAGACATCTGATATCTGCCCCTGGCCTCCACATGCACATGTATGGGCAAGCACACCTGCACATCCATGCATAACCCACACACACATAATAAGTAAATACTGCAGCTGGGCCGGGTGTGGTGGTACACATCTTTAGTCCCAGCACTTGGGAGTCAGAGGCAGGAATAGGATCTCTGTGACTTCAAGGCCAGCCTGATCTACATAGTGAGTTCCAGGGCAGCTAGAACTACAGGAAGACCCTCTCAAAAAGGCAAAAAACAAACAAACAAACAAACAAAAAAAACCACAACTGCAGCTGAAATTACTAAAAAATTAATCTCGATTGTCCACCTCCTGGCTATGCCACCACAGACATATTATCTAACTCTTCTGGGGCTCAGTGTCCCCTCCCCCCCAGGACCAAACCCAGGGCCTTGTGCTTGCTAGGCAAGGGCTCTACCACTGAGCTAAATCCCCAACCCCTCAGGGTCCTCGCCTGTAAGATGGAGTAGCAGTACCCAAGTCCTAGAGTTATTGTGATTAAATGACTTAAGCGGTCCTCACATACTGGGCACCTCACTAAGGGTCGACTATTACTCCCCACCTCCACATCTGCCTAGCCTCATGTTATTCTTGATTTAATCTGCCTTGGAGTCTTTCTGATGCCACGGAGGTCACCCCAGGAGCCCCGAGTCTCATGGATACACACACAGGTCAGCAGAGCCGCCTCAGACACAGAAAAAAGTTTAATTCTGCTGCGGCGGAGGGTCCCGGCTCTGATAAAGAGGGGGATTTGGTTTTGGATTTTGCTCATGGGGGATTTATTGGGGGGACAAGGAAGGCAGAGGGAAGAGTCTGGTCCTTCAGTGGGACCTGCCCCGGATACTGGATGGTGAAGAAAGGGAATCAGGAGAGACAGGGACACTGGACAAGAAACAAAAACAAAAATAAGGGCGGGCAGCGGGACAAGAGACGACCATGGGACAGAGAAAGAAGACAGGAGGGACAGAAACATTAGACAGAGGGCGGGATAGAGACAGACGCAGGGAAAGGAGGACCCCTCCCTCCAAACCAGACTGGATGGGACGGGGGTGTAGTGGGGGTGGGGGGCGGAAAGTGGGAGTGAGGGGGATGGGGACTTTAGAGGCCGCCGCGGGACAGAATAAGATCTAGTCCAGCCAGATACAAGAAATAGGCCCCTCGCCCCTGCCCTGGGGTCCCGGGCTGAAGGGGAGAGGGGACTTCGTGTCTCAGTGCTGCAGTGTGGGGGGTCCCCGCCCCTCCCCGCGCTTCGCTGTGTAAGGCACCGGCTCCAGCGAGGTCCGCGAGCGCGCAGGGGGCGGGGCGACGAGGGGCGTGGCCTCGAGCCGCGGCTAGCTCCGCCCCTCGCGGCTCTGTTCTCTCCAGCCGTGCGAAGCATCCTTCTTTCCCCACGCCCCGCCCTCGCTGGGCGGTGGTCCACGGCCTCCAGGCGTCCCGGTGCGCGCCTGCCGGCTCACACGGTACTCTCCAGCATCCACTCGGTACTGGTGAAGGCCAGGCGCGCCCTGGCGGAGCTCAGCCCCAGGTCTCCATCCTCCCCGGCCGCGCCCACTCCGGCCCCGTCCAGGTGCGGCGTGGAGCGGTGGCGCTTTGTCCGCCGGGCGCGGCGCGGGTAACTGTGACTCTGGAACAGTGCCCCGTAGTCCCCGTCGAAGGAATAGCGTTGCTGTGGCCTCGGCCGAGCCGGGGCTCCCCCAGGAACCAGAGCTAGAGTTGGGGGCGCTGAAGCTGGTGGCCCCAAGGCCCCTGAACGGCTCCTCCGAGGACCCGTCCCAGACCGAGGCTCCTCCCCACAAGTTTCCTCGGAAGGCAGCAGACACAGCGAGGTGGCCGAGCCGCCCAGAGAGCGTCCCAGAGCCACCTCTTGTACGGCGGAGGTTGCCTCGGCTGCGGTGGCCTTCGCCTCCACGGCGACAGCGGCGGGGACAGCCACCTCGCGCAGCGCCTCGTAGCAGTCCGGCGCCGGTGGGGCCGACGCCTGCTGCGCGCCTGCGCCATTGGTCTGCGAGCACACGTGGCTGACCCGAGGGGGCGACCTGGAGGTGCCCTTGACGCGGCGGCTGTCCCCATCGCCATACACCTTGTAGCGAATCATGAGCAGAACGATGAAGACGAGGACCGAGGCGACAATGACGCCCCCGATGGCGATGATCATGGTGCCGCCCAAGAAATGGGCCCTCAGAGGGCGGCAAGGTGCAGGGTCCCCAGCCGTCGTGAACTGCACGCAGCCCACCACTCTGGTGGCCGGCAGCGCGGTGGCCCCGTCGTCGTAGACTGCCAGCACACACAGGTCGTAGGCGCGGCCCGCAGCCAGATCATTCACCAGGAAGGTCTGGCTGGTGGAAGGGATCATCCTGCAGGGGGGGGGGGGGGGGGGGGGGGGGGGGGGGGGGGGCGGGGAATCAGGGCGGAGTTAGCCCCACTCTCAACCATGCCCCTTCGCCTTACGCCCCACCCATGGTGAATCAAGCTACCGTGTCTCACCCCTTCTAAGACCAGAGCAGCCTTTCAGTCTCCTCCATCAATATATTGCCAAGGATCACTACTCCTGGCCATCAGCTACATTCCCCTACCTCAGGCTTATCATCCTTGGGTATCACCTACTGGGACATTATCTACTCACATTATCACTCAAGTGCCCTTATTTACATATATGTGCCATTAAAGAGCTTGATGGCCATGGCCATGCCCCCTAATCTGCATGACCTTCCCCTACCTACTTAGGTGGACCTGAGGTCAAAACAGCTTGTTTTCTTCCCATTGGGACAATGGATGGTCTTCTAATTCCTTTTAAATTTTTAAGAAATTTTTGTTTCGTTGCTTTGTTTTGTTTTGTTTGAGACAGGATCTCATGTAGTCCAGGGTAGCCTCCAATTGCTGTGTAGATGTGGATGACCTTAAACATCTGGTCCTCCTTCCTCCACCTTCCAAATGCTAGGATTACAGGCTTACAAGCATGCACAACAATGTCCAGCTTTGTGTATGCATATGTATTGTATGTGTTCCTCTGTGTATGCATGTGTGTATATGTGTTTCTGTGTGTATGTATGTGTACATGTGTGTGTTTACGTGTGTGTATGTGCCTGTGGTAGAGATCAAGCCCAGGTTTTCTGCAAGCACTGTACCAGCTGAGCTACATCCCCAGCCCTGGTTTGTCTTTTTGAGATATTCTTGCTGGTGGGGGGGGACGCAGCGGGTGTGGCCACACCCCACCCTTAGGTAAAAATCTCTCTCCAGGCACAATTTCCAAGCACCTCAACTACATATGCCCACTTGTTCCCCTATAATTGTGCCAGGATGGCAAGCCACACCTTGTATTTGCCACATTGGGATGGTGGTTCTACTGTGCTGGGCTCAACCATGCCTCACTCCTTGTCAGGATGAAAACCAGCCCCATAGGAAAGCCCATCCCTGGACCACCACAACTCACTGAATCATACTCCCCAAATCTCATGCACAATTGAATGAAATAAATGAAGACAAGCAAATTATCTTTTTGCCATAGACTCCTCTCCTCAGATGAGGCACAGTACAAAAAGGATCTTTATCTGCACACATCTGGGCACGAAGCCTGTCTGGGTTTGAATCTCTTCTCTGTCCTCTTGCTAGTTCTGTGACTATGGGCAAATTCTTTAACATCCCTGTGCTCCATTTCTCTCTAATAGGGGCAGTAGGAATTCCCACATCCTAGAGACAGCAAAAGGAATGAATGAGCTAACAGATCCAAAGCCTGGCCTAACGGTATCACTGTGAGCTAATGCCCCACCCAATGCTGCCAGCAGCTCTTGTGGGGCTCCCAGTCTTCTGCCACCTACTCTCCTCTACATCTAAGAACCCCTCCAAGGCCACTCCTACAGGCTCATTTGCTGATCACATCTTGCACAGCCTCTTGGCCATGTCCAGCCTCAGGGAACCTTGATTGACATGCCTAGTACCCATCTTTACAAGCTCTCTTCTCCTGCAAAGGCCCTTAGTGACTCACCAGGGACAAGCACCACCTCTTCCTGTGCCTCAGACCATGCTAGACAAAAAATAAAGCCAAGCCTCATTTCCACCCATGCTTACCTGTTACAGGCCCTCCAGCAGGGCCACCTGCTGGTGCTGAGACCCCACCAGAAATGTCCCATAACTGTTATCAGGAGCCACCCTCCATCCCAAGAATTCAAGCATGGGCCCACATTCAGAAAGCCTCCCCCCCATACACATACACTCTCTTACTCAGTCACCTGTCTTTCCACAGCCTACCCATTCCCCAGCCACCCCAAACCCCTTTTGGGCTTCAATTTCCCCTTGTCCTCTCCTAAGAGGCTTGGATTCCCTTGTTTCTTCTCCCCAGATAACCAGTTGCTAGGGGATCCCCCTTTTTCAAGGACAGTCACTGGCTCCTTAAGAAAGTGTGTGCCCATGAGTCTCTAATTGGCTGCCAGACCAGAGTAAGCAGCCAAGCAGGCTTCTGATTGGATGTCCCCTCAGCCCATGGCTGCAGAGAGGAGGTTAACCCCTGCAGTGCTGCCTTATGTACAGGCACTTGAAATGGATGATGTAGGACTAGAACAGAGGCCCTCAGGGAAGAAGAGTTCTGGGGTCTTGCATGGCTGGGGAGAGGGGGCCATCAAGATCTGCATATATGCAGGGTCTGAACCCTTATCCTACCCCGCCATGTAGTGGCTGTGGGTCAGACAGAAGCAGAAGACAGAAACGGAGAGTCACAGAAACTAAGTTATTGACAGGCCACTTCCCATCCCTGGTTGGCAAACAGTAGGTGTTCAATAAGTGTGTGTTCACAGCATATAAAGAATAGCTCTGCTACTTTCTATATGTCTGAGAGCAAATGATTTCTCCCACTGAGGCTTAATGTCTGTGACTGAAAAGGGAAAGGGGTAGGAGTTTGGCTCAGTGGTAGAGTGCTTGCTTAGAATCTACCAGTAAGGGGCTGGGGGTGTGGCTCGGTGGTAAAGCACCTGCTTAGAATCCACCAGTGAGGGGCTGGGGGCTATGGCTCAATGGTACAGTGATTGCCTAGCATATGTGAGGCCCTGGGTTCAATCAACAGCACCACAAAAATAATAAAAATGAAGTAAAGGTCAGCAAGATGGCTCAGTGTGTAAGGGCACTTGCTGCCAAGTCTGACAACCAGAGTTCAATCCCTAAGACCCACACAGTGGAAGGAGGGAACCTCTCCTGAAAACTGTCCTCTGACTTTGACACGTCTGCCACGATACATGCATGCTCATGTACATACACACACTTATAAAAGAATAAAAGCAATTTAAAATTCTTTTAAATTAAATAAAAAGAGAGGGAGTAATGAAATCTGCTTCGTAGCAAACTTGGGAGGGAAGACTACAATTGCATGTTTGGAAATATTTTATCAAGTTTTCTGTTTGGTTCCTTGGTTTGCATACTCTTTGTAAGACTGAGTCAGTCTAATCTACCTAGGGAGAGCCTAACATGGGATCTAGCACACTGCTGACATCTTACTCAGTGTTGGACGACCATAAGCAAATTGAGGAAGGTAGATACTATTCCTGTAATGGCAAAAAGATCCAGAGTTCCCTGCCAGCCTGGACTACATAGTGAGTTGAAGGCTAGCCTGGGCTACAAGGGCAAGCTCCTGTCTCAAAAACAAAAGGGAGACAGCATCAAGGGGAAAGAGACCTGTGGCAAAAAGACTGACTGCCAAGGATAGAGACAGAAGACACCAAGAGGCGAGCTTTTTGGTAAAGGGCTGAGCACGCTCAAGAGTTAAATTCCCACAGGTGAGGAAATGGTCCCAGCCCCTCTAACATCCCAAAGGAAGTCAAGCACAGGGATAGGCACTCAGTGGGCACTGTAGAGTTAGAGTGCAGAATGGGAAGCATTGACAAGAAGATGTGCCCAAGTAGCCAACAGCCATTTATCAAGTGCCCAATGTATGCTGTGCCAGGCTCTGTGACTGAGAATCATACTGATAAGCTACCAAGATGGAGATACCACAGGACCCAGGCAATGATTCACCATGGGCCTCCATGAGTACCCACTGGGCTGGGTACTCCGAGGGCAGGGGCTGGGGCTTCTGTTTCCTTGGGTCTCAGATGCCAATGGTCACACAGAAAGCAGCAAAGCTTTTTGTGGTTTTATTTCTTTTTGTGGTTTTATTTTCTTTTTTGAAGCAGATTCTGACTGTGTAGTTCTGGATGGCCTTATAGTCTCTATTATAACCCAGACTGACCTCAAACTCGAGATCCTCCCGCCTCAGGTCCCAAGTAAGTGCTTGGATTACAGGCATGGGCCATGATGCCTGCTTTAGATCTTCCCTTTGTATGCCGAACACACACACATTGAATACCTCCTGTTTCCCAGGCAAGGATGGAAGAGGTAGATGATTATTTCTTTAAAAACTCTTGTTTCTGCTGGGCGTGGTGGCACACACCTTTAATCCCAGCAGAGGCAAGTGGATCCTCTGTGAGTTCGAGGCCATCCTGGTCTACAGAGTGAGTTCCAAGCAGCTGAAGCTACAGGGAAACCCTGTCTCAAAAAGTCAAAAATGAAAAAAAAACACTTGTTTCTGTGACTCTCCAACTTACCTTTCTGTTTTCTTCTCTCTGACCCACAGTCACAGCCAGCTCAGGGCCTAGTATACAGAGTCTAAGTGCTTAATGAGGGCAAGATGGACAGGAAAGAGACAGGTTGAGAAGTAAAAACAAGAGAACCCTAGAGATGCTGGGAAGAGGTAACTGATATCCATCTCTCTACACCCTGTTACAGGTCTGTTCACCCAGGCAATGGCTTCTAACTCAGGCCTGTGTGGAAATAACTTACATTTCTATTTTTCTATGTTGTTTTGCTTCCTGTTTCTAGAATGTACCTGATACTGACATATAATTTATAAATGGGAATGTTACTGTAAATACACGTTTTGTATGCCAAAATGTTTACTTGATGGGATTCATGATCGGAAACCTCTGGAGAGCAAGCAATGCTGACCATGGGCCCCATGCAATATTGTTTGGTGGTACTAGGGATGGAACCCAGGGCCTCACCCATGCTGAGAAGAGCCTACCACTGAGTTACACCCCTGGCCTCTCACCACTGGATTCTAGACAAGCTCACTATGACTGAGCTATATGATTCCTGCCCTCTTTCTTTACTTCTTAAATTTTTAATTATTTTTTATTTATGTGTATGTCTGTGTGTATGTGCACACTCATGTGTGCAGGTGCCCACAGAGACTAGAAGAAGGTATTGGATCCCCTCCAGCTGGAGTTACTGATGGTTGTGAACCACCTGATGTGGGTGTTCAGAAGTGCACTCTGGTCCTCTGCAAAAGCAGCAAGTGCTCTTAACCATTGATCCATCTCTCCAGCCCCCACTTTTTAAAAAATTTTGAGACAGGGTATCTCTAACTTGTCCAGACTGGACTTGTTCTTGTAATCCTCCTTCCTCAGCCTCCTAAGTGCTGGGACCACAAGCCTGCACCAGGCACCACTCACTGTTAGAACTCCACTGCCCAGCCCTGCTCTGGCTCCTGTTAAATGTTACACAAACATTTCCTATGTGTATCAAACACAGAGACAGAGAAACAGAAATAGAGACAGGCCTATCCAGAACCTAGACCAAGAACAAAGTCAAGAGGATGAAAGGATAGGTTGGGGGGGAGGGCAGGAGGCCGGGGTTGGAGAGGAGGTCCTGGGGCCGCAGCACCACACCCACCTGTAGACCAGAGAGTCATCAGCAGAGCTGTTGTACTGGACTTGGTACATGCGGATGCCAGGCACCGGCCTCTGGGCTGGCCAGCGGATGAGCACAGAACTGGATGTGAGCTCTGCTGCCACCAACCTGCGCTCGGCAGCTGAGTCATTGGTACCTGGTCGGCCAGGTGTAGCAATGTCAGATGAGCCCGGCTCAGTAAGAGGTGGAGGAGCAGCAGGGGGTGGCGCCATCAGTGGCAGAGGTACCACACATACCTCCACGGGTGCAGTGGCTTCCCCTGCTGCATTGGAGGCGATGCAAGTGAAGGTGCCACTATCCCTCAAAGTGGTGATAGTTACATCCAGCGTCCCGTCCCCACGGACTCGGGTCCGGCTGGAGTTCCCCAGCAGCCGCCCATCAGGTGCCACCCAGTGCACCACGGGCTCAGGATCTCCCACTGCCCGGCAGCGCAGACTGACCGCCTGGCCTTCCACCACCAGTGCCTTGCCTCCTGCCTGCCGTGTGATCAGCGGGGGCTCACAAAGAAACTCCTCCTCTGGGATGGACCAAAAGTAGCGGTCAGTGAGATGCTCCGGAGTGGCGCACGTCTCCAGATCATCCTCCCTGGTCAGGCGCCGAAGCCAGAGGAGTTCACAGTTGCAGTGCAGGGGGTTGCCACCGAAGCTGACCGTCAGAGGTGTGGGTGGCTTGGGTCCACCGCCCTGGGATCTCAAGAAGAGCCCGTCCGGCGGGAGTTTATGCAGACGGTTGGAGGTCATGTCCAGACGCACAAGTTTGTGCAGTTGCACAAAGGTGCCCTCCGCGATATGATCAATGAGGTTGTGGTCCAGTGTGAGGGTATTCAAGTTCACCATCTGACCTACCGCCTCCCACGGCAGAGCCTCCAGGTTGTTATAGGACAGATCCAGGTCTTCTACGGTGGATAAGAATGCATCAAAGGCTGCAGACTCCACCTTGCGGATCTGATTGTTGGCGAGGATCAGGTGGCGGAGGTTCCCCAAGCCACGAAGCTGGTCCCCGCGCACCTCTGCCAGCCGGTTGCTGTCGAGGTGCAAGGCCCTGAGCGCACGGAGGTCAGCAAAGGCTCCCGGCGCCACCTGGCCGATGGTGTTGCGGGACAGGGTGAGATGCACCAGGCTGGTCATGTTGGCAAAGTCTCTGCGGCGCACAGCAGCAATGAAATTGTCTGTGAGACGCAGCTCTACAACCCGCCGGTCGATTGCAGGAGGCACAAAGAGCAGGCCGGTCTTGGCACACAACATAGTTAGTGTTGGTGCCACGTTCTGACAGATGCAGCGACCGGGACAGGGTTGGCCACGAGATGCCCCCGCCCAGAGCAGCAACAGAAAGGGCAAAGCAGCAGGTGGTGGTGACAGGAACCCGGAGGAGAAGGGGCCCAGAGCCATGGTGCAGGGGAGAGGCAGGAAGAGGGGGATGTGAGACCTGAAGAAGGAGACAGTCAACTAGGCTCAGGGCTTGGTCATCACCCACCCAGCCCTGCTAAAAGTCAAACTGGACACCTCCACTTCAAATGACTGGGTTCTGACATGAACAGACTTCAACAGCAGGCAGCAAGCACAGTTTTTTTTTTTTTTTTTTTTTTTTTTTTTTGAAGCCAATTTTTTTTTTTTTTTTTTTTTTGGTATGTATATGAGTGTTTTGCCTACATATAAGTGCACCACCTGCATGCAATGGCCATGGAGGCCAGAAGAGGGTGTCGGATCCCCTGAAACACCCACAGTTGTTAGCTGTCATGTGGGTGCTGGGAACCGAACAGAGGTCCTCTGCAAGAGCAGTCACTGCTTTTAACCCCTGAGCCATCTCTCCAGCCATCTTCACCTTTTTGAGACAAGGTCTCACTAAATAGCCTAGGCTGCCCTACAACTTGCAATACATCCCAGGCTGGCCCTGAACTCATCATGATCCTCCTGTTTTTGCCTTCTAAGTGCTAAGATTACAGTCCTGTTGCCCAGATCAGATTACAAATTTTCCAGATTGGTACATTACCACTGCCTCACTCTGGACTCTTCCACCCTGACCTTTGTCGAGCCCCTAGTATCTCCCTGATGTCTCATAAATTCCCTACCCACCAAATATTCTGAAATCACTGTTGACAGTGATTTTAAGGCCATGGATGTCAAACCCATATTCTCAGTTCAAATCCCAGCTGTGACACTTACTAGCTGTGTGACCTCCAGCAAGTGTCTGAACCTCTCTGAATCTCGGTTTCCTCATCTGTAAAATGAAGATAAGGAACAGGTCTTATTTTGGTGAGGATGATATGGATTCATGAAGGTGGCAGTTAGAACAGTGCCTGGCATGCAAAATGGGCTTAGCACATGCTAGCAATTATTAGTAGCATCATCATCGAGTACCCAATGCATAACAAGTACACATCTGTACACTGTTAGCAAGAGCAAGGGCTTTAAATTTATTTTTATTGCTAGGTGTGGTAGCACATGCCTTTACTCTCAGCACTTGGCAAGTAGAGGCAGGCAAATCACTGGGAGTTTCAGGCCAGCCTGGTCTACATAGCAAGGTCCAAGTCAGTTGGGGCTACATAGTGAAACCCAGTCTCAGATTTTTTTTAATTTAATGTGTGTGCATGACATGTGGGGATGTAGGGGTGCATGCCACTGTGTGCATGTGGAGGTCAGAGGACAACTTTGTGGAATCAGTTCTCTCAATCCACTTTTATGTGGCTTCTGGGGATCAAACTCAGATGGCTAGGCTTGGCAGCAAGCACCTTTACCTACTGAACCATGTTGCTGGCTCACAAGTGCTTTAAAATCAGAGTCAAGTACAAATTCTGGCTCTCATCTACAAGCTCTATGATATCACATTGAGGATTCTCCAGCCTGGGACATTGTTTCTTTTTTTCCTTTTTTTTTTAAATTTCTTTGTTTGTTTGAGATATGAGAGTGTTATAACAGCCAAGCAGGCCTTGAAGTCACAATTCTCCTTAAGTCATAAGTTTTTTTTGTTGTGGTTTTGGTTTTTTGAGACAGTGTCTTATATAGCACAAGCTAGTCCAGAACTTGCTATATTCTCAGGACTAACCTTTGAACTCCAGATCCTCCTACCTCAGCCTCCCAAGTGTCAGGGTTATCAGCATATACTACCACACCCAGAAAGGTCATAATTTCTTTTTTTGGAACACGATGTGTAGAACAGGGTAGCTTCAATCTCACAGAGATCCACCTGCCTCTGCCTCCCCAAGTGCTGGGATTAAAGGCATGCATCACCACACCTGGCCTGCCATAGTTTCTTGAGCTTCTAAATTGAAATAATGCTCCTACCATCTCCACCGAGTTTATACATGGTGGGCAGAGAAGGGAAAAGTAGGAGAGGTTGAAAAAAAAAGAATCAAAGTTTCCCAGCTCAGCCAGGTAAGTCTTCCTCTGAGTCTCAACCCGTCTTTCTGGCTTCACTGAGCTCCCAAGCAGGGCTGGCTCTGGTACTTCATCTGCAGGTACATAGGAGACCCAGACACGCCTATAGGGGCATGCACACATACACTCTGCTCCAGGCAAAAACTTTCATGGGGATTCCCCCTCCAGCAGCTGCAGCCCACGATGTGTCAGCTCCCATCACAACACAGGATGAGTGGGGAGGGGGTGAAGAGGAAAGGATGGGAAGGGGGGGCATCCTCAACACTATCTTCATCCCACCCTGTCCTATGCCCCAGCCTCTGCTGGCCAAACTCCCAGGAATCTGTGTGGGGTGGTAGTCATATGTGGCCTTAATCTTTCTACCCATGGAAAGAAGACTGGGACCAAGAAAGCCAGAAAAAGGCAAAAAGTAGATGCAGAGAGAGGCAGATTCAGAGAAAGGCAAAAAGAGAAAGTCTCCCAAGAAGGTGAAGCAAGCTCAGGGCATGTGGGTGTGGCTCAGTGGTAGAGCACCTGCCAAGAATCCCCCAGTGAGGGGCTGGGGTGTGGCTCAGTGGTAGAGCACCTGCCTAGAATTCCCCAGTCAGGGTCTGGGGGTGTGGGTTAGTGGTAGAGCATTTGTCTAATATGTACAAAGGCAGGGCTCCACCCCTAACACCACAGGAAAAAAGAAAAAACAAGCCAGTTATGGCAGCACACATCTCTAATTCCAACTATCTAGGGGTAAAAGCAGGAAGATTGGAAGTTCAAGATCATTGGCTGATGAGATGACTCAACAAGTATAAGTGTGTGGGGAACAAACCTGAGGACCTGAGTTCAACTCCTACCCAAACCCACATAAAGATGGGAGGAGAAAACCAACTCTGACGGTTGCCCTCTGAACTCCATAGGTTCACCATGGCACGTGCCAGCCACTGCCCCCCATTATAAAATTTAAAAGTTCATTATCATTCTTGGCTATATATATATGGTACTCAAATCTCATCTGGGATGCCTAAAACCTTATCTCAAAACAAATAAAATGGGCTGGCAAGATGGTTCATCACCAAGGATGACACCCTGAGTTCTATCCCCAGAACCAACGTGGTAGGAAACTGCTACAACCTGTCCCCTGACCTCCACACATGCACTTGGTGGCTGAGTGCCTTTATCTGTTGTACCAACTTTCTGGCCCCCAATTTTTTCTTCATATGTCTCTGTGGTGTATGTGTGTGTGTGTGCATACATGTGCACCTGTGTGTGCATGTAAAGGGCCCAAGGTTGAGATTGGGAGTCTTCTGATTGTCCTTCATGCTGTTCATTGAAGCAGGGAGGGTCTTTAATTGAGCCAGAGCTTTCCCACTGGGCTTCTCTAGCCAGCCAGCTTGCTCCCAAGAGCCCCCCTACATTTCAAGTGCTGGAATTGCAGGCAGTCTACCATGCCCAGCCAGCATTTACCCAAGTTCTGGGGATCTGAACTCAGGTCTTTATGCCTCTGCAGCAAGCGCTTTAACTGCTGCACCATCTCCTCAGCCAATTTTTATCTTTTTTTTTTTTTGGGGTGTGGCTCAGTAGTAGAGCATCTGCCTAGAATCCCCCAGTGAGGGGTTGGGGGTGTGGTTCAGAGGTAGAACACCTTCCTAGAATCCCCAGTGAGGGGCTGGAGGCATGGCTCAGTGGTAGTGAACTTGCCTAATGTTCTTGAGGCTCTGGGTTCAATCCCCAGGACTGTAAAAGAGGAACGCTAGGGGTGGTGGTATATACTTGTAATCCCATCATTCAAGAATGTGAGGCATCAGATTGGGAATTTCAGACCAGTCTGGGCTACAGGGCAAGAGTGTATCTCAAAAAGCTAGGGGGGGAGGGGGAAGAGGAGGAGGAGGAGGAGGAGGAAGAGGAGGAGAAGGAGGAGATGATGAAGAGACAAAGCAACAGTGAAGCAAAGGGAAAAACAGTGGCAAGGAAAGAGAAAAGAGACTGAGTCAGAGAGATAGAAAGAGGAAGAGAGGGAGAGACAGGCAAAGGAAAGTGTTAGAGCTAAAAGTAGAGGAAGAGCTGGGTGTGGTGGCCCACGCCTCTAATCCTGGCACTTGGGAGGCAGAAGCAGGCAGATCTCTGTGAGTTCCAAGTCAGCCAGCACTGTATAGTGAGACACTGCCTGAAAAAAAATATGGAGGAAGAAAGATACAGATGGAGGAACACAGGGATGAGGCCGAAGAAAGAAACAGGCAGGGCCAGGGTCACCCACCATTTCTGAGCATAACCCCCTCTCCCGTTTCATTCTCCCCCCTCTAAGTTGATGTTCTGTTTTTTTTCAAGTCTTTTTGGGACAGGATCTCCCTGTAACCCCAGCTGGTCTAGAACTCACTATGTAGACCAGGCTGGCCTCAAACTTGCAAAGATCTGCCTGCCTCTGCCTCCCAGGTGCTGGGATTAAAGGCATGCACTACCACTCCTGGCATTTAAGTTGATGTTCTGGACTAACTAGAAACCCAGGTCTAGAAAGTGGGCCTCACTATTCAGAGCCCTGGCAGTGCACTTGCTTGCTCGTGGGCTCCCCAGGGTCCAGAACCCCTATCAATGAAGCAAGCACAGACTCTCACCTCCTTCGGCTGCAGTGGACTCAGAGGAAAGACAGCAGCATTGAAAACAGCTAATGGTTACCCAAAGGCACTTACTTCAGTACCACTTGTCAGAATCTCATCCCACTGCTGGGGTTCACACCCCAGGTCCTGGCTGTGTGGTTTTGGTGAAGCAACTCCCCTGCCCCCCAGCCTCACTGTACTCATCTGTAAAATAGGGACAATGATGGGACCAAGCTACCTCACCGGTTTTGAGGAGGATCCAAAGAGAATATTTTGGAACACAGCATAGTTCCTGACAAAGGCAATACTACGTACATTGGGGGATTCTAGGCAGGTGCTCTACCACTGAGCCACACCCTGACCCCTCACTGGGGGATTCTAGGCAGAAGCTCTATAAATAAATCACAGCTCCAGCCTTTTTTTTTTTTTTGAAACTGGATCTCACTAAGCTCTCAAGG
>NW_008355971.1:2236197-2240401 GCF_000622305.1 Nannospalax galili
TTCCATATAGTAGATTACATTGATATTAATGTTACTAACCAATGAGGTTTTTTTGTTTTGTTTTGTTTTGTTTTTGGTCTTTTTGAGGCAAGGTCTCCCTGTAGCCCCAGTGGGCCTGGAAGGTGCTGTGTAGACCTGGCTGGCCTTGAACTCACAGAGATCAGCCTGTCTCTCCTTCCCGGGTGGTGAGATTAAAGGCATGGGCCACCATGCCCAGCCAATTTTTACCATTTAAAAAAAATACTTTTAATCAAATTTTTTGTGCATTTTATACAATGCATCTCAATCATATTTAGACCCCCTCCTCTATCTGCACCCCCATAGCTGATGTTCTGTTTTTTTTCAAGTCTTTTTGGGACAGGATCTCCCTGTAACCCCAGCTGGTCTAGAACTCACTATGTAGACCAGGCTGGCCTCAAACTTGCAAAGATCTGCCTGCCTCTGCCTCCCAGGTGCTGGGATTAAAGGCATGCACTACCACTCCTGGCATTTAAGTTGATGTTCTGGACTAACTAGAAACCCAGGTCTAGAAAGTGGGCCTCACTATTCAGAGCCCTGGCAGTGCACTTGCTTGCTCGTGGGCTCCCCAGGGTCCAGAACCCCTATCAATGAAGCAAGCACAGACTCTCACCTCCTTCGGCTGCAGTGGACTCAGAGGAAAGACAGCAGCATTGAAAACAGCTAATGGTTACCCAAAGGCACTTACTTCAGTACCACTTGTCAGAATCTCATCCCACTGCTGGGGTTCACACCCCAGGTCCTGGCTGTGTGGTTTTGGTGAAGCAACTCCCCTGCCCCCCAGCCTCACTGTACTCATCTGTAAAATAGGGACAATGATGGGACCAAGCTACCTCACCGGTTTTGAGGAGGATCCAAAGAGAATATTTTGGAACACAGCATAGTTCCTGACAAAGGCAATACTACGTACATTGGGGGATTCTAGGCAGGTGCTCTACCACTGAGCCACACCCTGACCCCTCACTGGGGGATTCTAGGCAGAAGCTCTATAAATAAATCACAGCTCCAGCCTTTTTTTTTTTTTTGAAACTGGATCTCACTAAGCTCTCAAGGTAGTCCCTGAACTTGCAATTCTCCTTCTTTAACTGGAATTATAGTCCTACATGAACAGGCCTGGCTTATTATTATTATCATTAATTTGTTATTTTCTCCATCTCTGGGCAGCCACCAAGTGACTATCACACACTTGAACATACATGCACAAACATACCCCATAGTTACTCAACTCTCTAAGGTAGGGTGATTATCTTACTTACTTTTTACTTTATTTATTTATTTATTTTGAGGCAGGGTCTCACCAAGTAGCTAGACTAGCCTCAAATTCACAATCCTTCTGCCTCAGCCTCCTGAGTGCTAGGATGACAGACCTGTACTACCATGCCTACCAGAGGTTGTTTAATGCCTAGAAACCCTCCCCTCTTGACCCCTTACTGATATAAGGAAATCCCACTTTCCTGACCACCTTACCTATCTAGAGAGATGTCGTATCTTGGCCTAAGGTGCCCCCTGAGCCTTCTGACAACCATGAGCCCTTACCCATCTACAATGTTTGTGGGCTGGTTCTCACTCCTCAGATTAGGGCAGAAGTAGGGAGGCACCTGTCTCTCTAGACACTGCAGTATCAGACAATGGGATCTAGCCTAGGGAGAGATCCAGGCCTGGGCTGGCTCACAACAAACCTCATCACCTCACATTTCTCTCCCCAGCCCAAGGTTCTATACTTACCTCTCTTCAGGGAGTCAGGGCCTGGGCCGGTACCTGCAAAGGCACAAAAGCACAGTTAGCACCTTTCAGCTCTTTTTTGGCCACCAGGGCCTGCCTTGGATTATCTGAACCAATGGAGTCTCCTCTGGGGCGATCACTCTCAGACCTCTCACCACAATACAGTCTCTGCATAGTCTCAGAGGGACCCAAAAGTCATGTCTATACCCTGGGAGACTGGACTTCAGGACTCTTCACTCTCCCAAACCCAGAAGTCCAGGATGAAAGCTTTGTCCTCTGGGGGCTGGGGAGCTCGAGACTCTTGCCCTCCTCTCTCTGGCTCCTAGAGTATAGAATTCACATACTACTTTCAACAGCTCTGGGATTCTAAGCTTCCAGGCTCCTTCTCAGAAACAGGAGTCTAGGCCCAATACCTTCTCCTTTAGAACCCAACAGTTCTCATCCCAGCTCCCCAACTTCAAAGATATGAGTGGTGCCCAGAGCTAGGAAACAACAAAAGGTTCCTATCCTGCCATCATATCTCTGTCCACAACATGGGAGGACAGGTCCCAATCCATGTGAGTCCTAACTCAAGCTCAACAGGGACACCAGCCCAGTCTGAGTGCTCCCCACCCTCCAGGGCACTGAGCTCAGGATATGGTCATGTATGTATCCCAGGACCACACACCAGCCCTTGGCATGTTACAGGTAACACCACATGGGCCTCAATCTCACTGGTCCCAGAAGTAGGGTCAACCTTGTGCCCAAGGCACAGGTGTATACATCTTATAGATACATGCCTGAACATACAGAACCCAGTCCCCCAAGACCAACACTGAAGCACAAATGAACTCTCAACATGGATAGACACACGCCTTCAAGATTGACACACCTGCATACAATGACACACACACACACACACACACACACACACACACCCTGGCTTTCCCTTATACACTCACTCTCAAAGATATGTAGATACAGTAGAAAAACCCATGTACCCCAAACAGACAACCAGACACCCCTTGCACACTCACCAACACACAGCAGAATACACATTCAACAGACTCACCTGCACAATGAAAGATACACAGGTACACATTCTTAAACACCTAAACATGCTCATGCCACTTCACACATTCCCCCTGTGCAGTCATAAAGCTGATATAACACCAACAGATACATGCATGTCTGCACTTAGCTGGTACACACCTCACACATGTACACAGAACCCCAGGCTTGTACAAACACTCCCAAGGCTGAGAATGGGTGAACAAGCATACAGGCACTTTGTAGGTGCTCCAGTAGGCTCACTCATTACTGACACACTCACACCACAGTCCCATGAGGAATTGGCATACTTGTTCACAGACAAGCCCAGCTTCATGTTCATAGTAAAGGAGACCCATCCCTTCAGGTCCTGAAGCACCCCAGCCCCACCTACTTCCCAGGCCAAAGAAATTCTAATATCTCTCCTGGCCGGTTTTACTACTGCCCCCAAAAGCAAGGCATAAGCCAGGGCCAAAGGTCAGAGTTCAGTAGGAGGGACTTCAGAGGGTTGGGAGGTGGCTGAGTGCCCTAAGCCAGGTTCCAAAGAGATTCTGCCACCATCAACACCCAGAGTTCTCCCGGCCTGACCATCGGGATACAGGCAACTGGGGCCCTATCTGCAGATCCCCAGGAAGTGGGGGAGTTAGGGTGAGTAGGGTGGAAAGGGGCAGGTCTGTGCTCCCACCTTCCACTTTCCATCCCTCACCCCCCACCCCAGGGCCCATCTGTCCATCCCTGGCCTCTCATCCCTCCATCTGTCCACTTCCCAGCCTCCCATCCCCCCCATTCCCAACCTGCCACGGAGAAGAGGAAGACATGGCGGTCTCCCCCAAGGATTTCTGAGGACCCCCCCCCATTGACATGGGCCGAGGGATCAGCCAAGACCCCTCCCCCACAGCCACACAGAGGCCTGGCCCCACTATGCGCCGAGCCTCAGCCCCCACCCCAGCAAGAAACCTGACATGGACTCACAGACACACACACACACACACACACACACACACGGTGGGGGAAACTAGAGAAGAAGACATCCATCTATTGCTGTTCATTTGGACCTCAGAGACATCCAACACACACACACACACACACACACACACACACAAGAATGAACACCCGGGCGAACACACCCGGCTCCACAGACCTTAGATGGACATCCAATCCCCCATCTCCAGACACAGACCCCCAACGCAGCCAGCCGCACACGCGCACGGGCTGGCTGGGGGAGCTGCACACCTGGACACGCAGCCCCCGCACACACCTGCATACAGCCCCTCGGATGGGCGCGCGACAATCCCCCAGTTCCGGCGCCCCGGAGTGTGGGACACACATGCACACATGCACACGCGCACACATGCACACACCCGGATGGTCACACCGGCGAGCGCCGCACACATACACACACACACACACACACACACACACACACACACACACA
>NW_008355971.1:2240831-2248021 GCF_000622305.1 Nannospalax galili
CCTATCCTCACCCCCTCACCCCCAAGGCTTCCTCCGAAACCCTCCTGACCACGCCCCAAAGGACAGCAGGACACTGGCGCCCCTCCTCATCCCCCACCCCGTCTCTCCACGGAGACCTCAGATCACATCTCTCCAAAGCCTGTCTTACCTCCTCTGAGGCCCCTGAGCATTTTGAAGAACCACCTGGAAACCAGAGACTGTGTCCGGCTCTTCTTTGGTGACCTCAGATTGTGCCCCACGCCTCTGTCAGGGACCCCAGACGTTGCTCTGCTTATTCCAGAGGGACCCCAGATCAATCACGGCGTTCCAGGGGATCCAGACCCCACCCCTTCTGGATCTTAAATCATCCCCAACACTCAGGTGCCCCCCCCAGACCACACCCCAGAATCCGTGGAGGACTCAGACTGTATGGGAATGCTCAGTAGACCCCAGACCATAGCTGGATCCTGGGCCACCCTGAGGACCCAGTTCCACAGTTATCCCTAGCCTAAAACTGAGCTCCATGTCCTTCCTCTGTCAAAGTCCTTCCACCACTCCCTGCCCACCAATAGACACTCTAGATCATGACTAACTTCTAGGACACCCCAAAATGTCTAATCTTCCCATGGGAGACCCTTAAACTCTTATTTCTCCCACAAGATCTCTGGTCATTCTCCAACACCCTTGGAGACCTTAGACTTTTCTCCCACTCTGTCCCCTTCGGGCCATCCCTTGGTTTCCAGATGCACCACCCCCCATTTGCCCTAGATTCTTTTCCACCCCCCACAGCAGTCAGTCCTGTAGTCTTCAAGCCCCCTGCAGTCCCTCCTTCACTGTGACTCCCATGAATCCCAGAATGCCTTGCTACTTCCTTGTTTGAACCCTCCCTGTTAAACTCTGGCCCCAGAGCTGATCTCCCAGCCCCTGCTTTGGAGCCCTTGGGATGTCCCGGCTATGCTTCATCTCTTTCTGAGATACTCACCAAGATCCAAACACACACACACACCTCCACCCCACACCCACCCACCCCCACCCCACCCACGCCAACCCCGCCCCAGCTCAACAAACCTTCCTTCAAAATCTGCCTTATTGCAGTCCCCAGGTCCTTGAATTCTCAAACGCTTCCCATTAGGGATTCCCCTATATGGAGGATCCTCCCACACACTGCTTCCACAAATACTTCCTAGCCATGCCCCCCAAACCATCTCACCACCCCAGATTTCCTCCCTTGTAGTAAACTTTAACCCAACTCACAACCAAGAGATACCCCAGGGGATGTTCCCAATCTCTCCAGTCTCCAGGCTCTACCTGTCCTATCACCTCCAGACACCATCCTCACCCCCTACCTGCTTAGCATGGGGGTAAGGGGTTAAGAGAACAGAGGTAGGAGGGGCTTCGGTGATGACTGTGTGAAATGCTTGCTGTGCAAGCATGAGGACCTGAGTTCCAGCCACAGGACCTACATACCAGGCACCGCTGCACAGATGTAACAATACTATCTATGTATGGATGGTTCTAGGAGCTTCAGATTATGAGTAATGTGCTTCCATTACTAACCCCATTTTACAGATGAGGCACAGAGAAAGGAAGCACAGAGAGCTTTAGTCACTTGCCCATTGTCACACAGACAGTAAGGGGCAGCATAGGATAGAAGGGTAAAGATAGGTGAGGTCAGGCCTGGCCTGGGTGTGGAAAGGGGGAAAGTAAGATAAAAGGCAAAGAGACACATACAATGAAGAAGGAAAGAGTGCCAACCCAGGCAAGAGGGAGTGCAAGTTGACAATGCAATAGCTTCCTGTGGCCCCTAATTTCTGTGGCAGGCCTTCTAATATAGACCTTTGACCAAACCGCTTTGTCACTTAGGCTCCGCCCCCAATTTTAGGCCCCACCCCAAAGCAAAAATTCCAGCTTTATCTGACCCAAGTGATGTCAGTCAGGCGAGATCCATGATTCTAAGGGAGTATGCCAGGGCATATAATATTCCTCCTAGGCCCCGCCCACGAATCCAAGCCTCACTTCTCAGTCTAAGGCCCATCCTTCACTTTTGACTGTCACCACCCTCAAAGGAACCTAATTTTCAGTCTAGGCATAGTCTTGTACCCTCAATTCCCCCTTAAACGGCAGCCTCAGAATCTCAAACATAAACCCTGCCCATGTTCAAGAAGAGGAAGAAGTCCCACAGGGAATGTCTAGAGTGCAGATTCAAAAATTAAGAGAAATAGGCTGGCCAGAGGGTTGGCTGGGTGAAGGCACTTCCCACCAAACCTGAGGAGCTGAGTTCAATCCCCAGGACCCACATGGTGGAAGGAAAGAATCAGCTCCTGAAAGATGTCCTCTGATGTCCTCTGACCGCCACACATTGGCGGGCACGCATGCTCACACAAATTAAGTAATGCAATTTTTAAAATATTTTATTTATTATTTTAATTTTACATGTACGAGTGTATTGCCTGCATGTGTGTGAGTGCACCTGTGTCGTGCAATGCCGCAGAGGTCAGAAGAGGGCTTTGGAGTCCCTGGAACTGGAGTTAAGGATGGTTCGCAGCCACCTTATGGGTGCTGGGAATTGAACCCAGGTCCTCTGCAAGAGCAGTCAGTACTCAACCGCTGAGCCATCTCTCCGGCTCCAATAATGCAATTTTTAAAAAAGAGCTCTCTCTTTAGAGGTTAAACAACAGAATGGTGGTGCTGGAAGAGGTAGTCCAAACCCAAGGCAATGTCTCCATTAGGCCAACTCTTCATTGGATAATCTGATCTATTCTGGACCATCTGATTGGTCCTTCTACAAGCCCCCTTGAGTCACCCTCTTTCATTGGACTTTGCTTTACAAACTGTTTGTTCTTGATTGGGCAAATCCCTGTACACGGCTCTTCCTTGGATTGTAAATAGTCCAATCATAACCTAAAAGCAAATTCAGCTCTAAGGGTAGAAAGGTTGGGGAGGAGGGGGTGAGGAAGGATAATAATGGTTGCTGAAATCGCTGACTGAAGAGAGGGTGTGGATGTTGATCACAGAATAACCTATGGCCTCAAGCAATTATTTTTGGCTTTGTGCCTCAGTTTCTTAATCTTTAAATTGAGGTTAATAATGGCAACTTTTTCATGGAGTATTGCAGCAATTTAACCTGTATAGTTTTTTTTCCTTTTTTTAAATATTTTTATATTTATTTTATGTGTATGCATGTATTGCCTGCATGTAGGTAAGTGCACCAGTGTTGTGCAATGCCCGTGGAGGACAGAAGAGGCCATCAGATCCCCTGGAAGTGGAGTTATGGACAGTTGTTAGCTGCCATGTGGGTGCTGGGATTCGAACCCGGGTCTTCTGCAAGAACAGCCAGTGTTCTTAATCACTGAGCCATCTCTCCAGCCCCTCCTTTTTTGTTTTTAATTGAGACAGGGTCTCACTATGTAACCCATGCCTCGAACTCTCAGAGCTCTGTCTGCTTCTGCCTGCTGAGTGCTGGGATTAGAGGCATGTGCCACCACACCAGGCCTGTATGGTGTTTGCAGAAGTACCTGGAACATAGGAAGCACTGCATGGGAGAATTTGCTATTAGCATACATTTGAGGATGTAAGTGCATGACCTTGGAAAAGTCCCTGTGTCTCTCTGATCTCTGCAGCCTAGAGTTCCTTGATCTGTTCACTGAATACTCCTGCTATCCCCAGATCTGGCCTTTCCCATCTTAGGTCATCAAGGTGGGGGCTGTGATCAGAAGGCTAGAGAAGGAGTGATGGAGGTGGTAGCAGAAAGGAGATGAGTTTGATCCAAACACCCCAGAACACTCAAGGCTTGGGGGAGGGAGTTGAATTCTCTATGACCCAGTTTCAAGAGCTTCTACCCTGAACCCCTCAGCAAAGGGTTTGTCTTGACTGGGGATAGGGGAACAGGGGTGAGGATAAGGAATCTGATAGCTGGGAGGGAGAGGGAGAGTCCAAGCTGAGCTCACTGTTAGTCCTGCCCCCAAGGAATGCCAGGGTTGGGGGAGGGGCAGCTCAGGCCCAAGGTCACTGTGTCATTGTTACCATGGCAACGGCCACCTCTCTATGGGGAACTTGGAAAAGGGGTGAGGGGAGGGAGTTCCTAGGGCCCTGGGTGTGAGGATTGAGAAACTGTAGGAGACAGTGGGGAGAGCAGAGAAAGTGTGATTCATATCTGTGAAGACTGCCCATCTCAGAGCCTGGTATACCATGGGTGCTCAATAAATGTCCTTCGAAAATAGAGACAGAAGTCTAAGAGAATTCAATGCCCAGAGACAGCAGAGGAAAAGGATGAGATAGGGATGGAAGTGGGGGAAGCGCCCCTTCCCTGACTCTTCAGTACCTCTGGGGTTCACTGAGAGACCTGGCCCTTTTCACCTCCCACCATCCTGGGCCCTCAGGGTTATCCAACCCCTAAACCATCAAGTCCCTCAGCAATCTCCTGAGCTCCTGAAGCAATTATGTTTTGATCTTTTGACATCTTTTGGGCCTTTAAATTCTTCCTACCTTAGGGCTCAGCTGAGAAAAGAAGCAGTTAGTGTTAGAAGCCACCTTCCAGCCCCAGAGCCTCGGGTGAGGTGAAGGGGCAGGGGGTGCCACACTCTGTCTCCTTCCAAGGATCTTTTGCTCTTAGGAGTGACTCCTTCACAGGGTCAAATACTCCCCCCAGATTCCTCAAGGGGACCTAGGCCACCCATTTCCCATTCCAGCACAGAATACCCCATAGTCCTCTCTTTATTTCGGATAAACAGGTGTCCTCCTTGCCTCTGGGGACCCGCTTGGGTCCACTAGGTCCGCCCGCCCCCTGCCGGCTAAGAGCTGGAACTGCAGGAACTGTCGACTAGCGCCCAGAAGTGAGACCCCAAGTCCAGTAAGGATCGCAAAGTTCTTGAACTTAAAAAAAAAAAATTTTTTTTATTTAGTTCTTGGATGTTCTGATGCTAGGGGTCAGAGTCTTCAGTCCCCTGGGGGCCTCAGACATCAGGAATTAAAGACCCTATCGCAGAGGTCAACGAAAGAATGATAACTTGTCTTGGAGCCAGGCTTCAGTGAGGTCGTCGGTGGTCCGGATTTCAAACACCTGCGAAAATAGGTCTCAGCATTACGCTCCAGACCCTTCGGACCCAGGAGACAGGCCAGCCCTCCTCCCTATGACCCAGCCCTCCTCCCTCTGACCCAGGGGTCCAGGGCCAGACCTCCTCCCTCTGACCCAGGGTCCAGGCCCCAGACCTCCTCCCTCAGACACAGGAGTCCAACTCCAGTTCTCCTCCCTCAGATCCTAGGGTTACAGCCTAACCCTCCTCCCTCACATCCTGGGGTCTGGCCCAGCCCTCCAGAGTCAGTGCCCCTTAGACCTTTGTGAGCTCTGCTGTCTGCACCAGCCTGTTTTTACTCCCTGCATACATCATCTGTTGCTCTGGCTTACAGCCTGTGTAGAAAACAAGAGGAGCAGCAGTCACTGGGGCCCAGATGTGTGGGACAGAGCTCTAGTAATGTCCTGCAGGCCCAGCAGTTTAGGGAGGGTTAGAGGAGCTTTGTAGGAGGACCTTGAAGGCTATACTCAGAGTTTCTAGACTTCTTTGGGCTTCAAGTTACTGTGAGAGTCTCTGGAAAAGATTCAGGGGCTGACAAATTTCCAGGTAAAAGGACAAAGGATGTGTGGGCTCTTCAACGAATCCTGAGTGCCCACCTCCACCTCCATTGCTCCCCTATACCACAACGAACCCTGTACATACCCCATACGCTCATCTGGTCACACAGAGGCACACATATTCACACTTTTTTTAATTTGGGGGTTTTCTGTTTGTTTGTTTTCTGAGACAGGGCCTCCCTGTAGCCCCAGCTGGCCTGGAACTTGCTATGTAGACCAGGCTGGCCTTAGTCTCACAGAGACTGGCCTACCTTCGCCTCCCTACTGCTGGGATTCAAGGTGTAGGCTACTACACCCCACACATATTCACACTTTTGTTGTTATTGTTGAGACAGGGCCCCACTTTGTAGCCTAGGCTAGCCTGGAACTCACAATCCTCCTGCCTTAGTCTTCCAAATGCTGAGGTTGCAGGAAGAATTCTAGTATGCCTAACTAGGAGTATATTCTTGTATTTATTTTTGTATTTTGTTTCCTGGTTATGAACTAGAACTCAGGGCCTGTAGCATGCCAGTGCTCTACCAGTCCTCACCTTCCTACCTTTTTTTAAAATTCGTTTTTTTAATTCTTTTTTTTTTTTTTTTTTTGATGGGGGGAGCATTGAGAAAGGGACTCCCTTAGCCCCAGTTGGCCTGGAAGTTGCTATGTAGATCAGGCTGGCCTCCATGTCACAGAGAGTCCTTGCCTCCTGTCTTCTGAGTGCTGCCATTAAAGGTGCGTGCCAACACACTGGGATCCTTTGAAACCTTAAATCCATAATGTATGGAATCTGACTCCCTGTCTCAAAAAAAAAAAAAAAACTATCTATTTTTACTTTAGGTGTATGAGTGTATTGCCTGCATGTGTTTAAGTGCACCCTTGTCATGCATGAGGAGGTCAGAAGAGGGCATTGGATCCCCTGGAACCAGTTATGGATGATTGTTGTTAGCTACCATGTGGGTGCTAGGAGGCTAACACAGGTCTTCTGCAAAAGCAGCCACTGAGCCAGCTCTCCAGCCCTCATATTCCTTCTTTTAACACAGGTGCCTTCATAGGCACCTGCATACTCTCATACACACTAATACATCCCCACAGCCACATACATATGCACACACATACACCCCTGAACTCACACATGCTCAGAACCCCCTCACAGTCAAACACATATGCACACAGACCCCTGAACTCACACATATTTATACCCTGATCCCCAGAACCTAAGACCCAGTCCTCAGGCTGGGAAGAGCCATGTCTCACCCACAGGGCTGGAGAAGATGAAGCACAAAGGATAGGACACCCTGCCGTCTGCGTGCACATATTTGTAGCTGTAGACCACAAATCTGCAAAAAGGAATTCACACTCAGCATGGAATTCACACTCAGGACAGAATCACACTCAGGAATTGAGTAGCCCAGCTGCTACTCCCTGACTCCACAACCTTGAATCTTTTATTTATTTATTTTTTGGGTTTTTTTTTTTTTTTTTTTTTTTTTTTTTTTTTTTTTTTTTTTTTTTGAGACAGGGACTCCTTGTAGTCCCAGCTGTCCTGGAACTCACTATGTAGACCAAGCTGGCCTCAAACTCACAAAGATCTGCCTGCCTCTGC
>NW_008355971.1:2248153-2310765 GCF_000622305.1 Nannospalax galili
CCCAGCTGAGTTATTTATTTTTATTTTATGTGTATGAGTATTTTGCCTGCATGCATGTAAGTGCACCACATGCATGCAATGCCTGCAGAGGCCAGAAGGGGGTGTCAGATTCCCTGGACCTAGAGTTACAGACAGTTATTAGCTGCCATGTGGATGCTGGGAACTGAACCCAGGTCCTCTGCAAAAGCAAGCACTATCTCACCCCACAATTTTATCTTGCAGGGCCAGGCAAGCCTTTAATCCTAGCACTCAGGAGGCAGAGGCAGATGGATCTCTCTGAGTTCGAGGCCAGCCTGGTCTACATAGTAAGACCCTGTATCAAAACAAAACAAACAAAGCAAACAATTAAAAAAACATCAAGAGAGGCTGGAGAGATGGCACAGCAGTTAAGAGCACTGGCTGCTTTTGCAGTTCAGTTCCCAGCACCCACAACAGGTGGCTCATAACCACTTGTAACTCCAGCACCAGCAGATTCAACGTCCTTTTCTGGACTCCATGGGCACCAGCATACCCATGCACATACGACACACAGACATACACATAAATAAATAAGAAGGGGCTGGAGAGATGGCTTAGCGGTTAAGAACACTGGTTGTTCTTGCAGAAGACCAGAGTTTTAATCCCAGAACCCACATGGCAGCTAACAACTGTCTGTAACTCCAGTCCCAGGGGATCTGACAGCCTCTTCTGTCCTCCGCCAGCATTGCACGACACGGGTGCACTTACATGCAGGCAATACACGCATACACATAAAATAAAAAAAATAAATAAATAATAAAATACATCTTTTTTTAATGTGTATGAGTGTATTGCCTGCATGTATGTGAGTGCACCCATGTTGTGTATGTGAGTGCACCTGTGTTGTACAATACCACGGAGGTCAGAAGGGGGCTTTGGATTCCCCTGGAACTGGAGTTAAAGATGGTTTGTAGCTGCCATGTGGGTGCTGGGAATTGAACCCGGATCCTCTGCAAGAGCAGTCAGTGCTCTTAACTGCTGAGCCATCTCTCCAGCCCCTACATCTTTTTTTTAAAATTGCCAAATATCACTGGATGCAGTGGCACATAATTTTTAATCTCTGGGAGTTGAGAACAGCCTGATCTACATAGTGAGACCATGCCTAAAAACAAAACAAAACCCAACAAGAAGCCTGGGGTAGTGGCACTTGTGTGGAATCCCAGCACTTGGGAAGTCGAGACAGGAGGATCAGTAGTTCAAGGCTAACCGTGGCTATATAAACTAAAATAAAACTACATACACACACATAAACATACATGTACACGCTCATGGATACACAAACATGCACACACACACATACACAAACACAACATACAAACACACACATACACACACATGCACAAATACATGTACACAAACACAAACACACTTACACACATACTCCCACCACTACCACCAAAACTCCAAACAAAGCCCTGAAACCAAGAATAAATTGAAGAAATGAGATCACTATAATGCTAAGACCAAATCTAACAAAGTTTATACAAAAAGTCCAAAACACGGGGCTGGAGAGATGGCTCAGCAGTTAAGAGCACTGACTGCTCTTGCAGAAGACCTGGGTTCGATTCCCAGCACCCACATGGTGGCTGTGAACCGTCCTTAACTCCAGTTCCAGGGGAATTCGAAGGCCTCTTCTGAACTCCATGGCATCTCATGACACGGGTGCATTCACATACTAAAAATAATAAATAAAATATTAAAAAAAAAAAAACAAAAAGTCCAGGACTGGAAAGGTGACTCAGCAGTTAAAAGCACTGGTTGCTCTTGAGAGACCCTGGCTAGCTTTTCAGCACCCACATAACATCTAACAGCCATCCCTAACTCCAATTTCAGGTGCTCTGACTCCCTCTTCTGGCCTCTGCAGGCACTGCATGCATGTGGTATACATACATACATGCAGGCAAAATAATCATACACATAAAATAAAAATAAATTTAGAAAGAAACTCTAAACCAGTATTGTATATAAATTATCAGCGTGAAATTCTACAATAAAAAATATATACCAACAAAAAGTTCTAGAATATGACTTCTTGGCCTCAAGCTGAGAAATTCTGAACCATAGACAGAGCTGGAGCCTGACAGTCCCTCCCTCCGTACATCTCTCATCAAGCCCTCCTCACCGTCCTCCATTACATTCCTTCCCCCAGGATACCTGGGCTGTCTCTCCGGCAACTCCAACTTAAGTTCCTCTGGGGAAATATTCTAAGAGAGACAGGGAGGGAGGGAGAGAGAGGGAGGGAGGGAGGGAGGGAGGAAGGGAGGGAGGGAAGGAGGGACGGAAGTGGCAGAAAACAAATGACCATCATTAAATTCATTAAATGAGCATTTACTATGTGCCAAGGCACAGTTCTAAGAAACAAGGATGAACCGATTCATTGAGTTTTCTCAGAGCCCTGTAGGGTAGGTCTTGTTATTATACCCAATTTGTCAGCTACACAAACTGAGGCCCAGGGGTGTCAAGGCACTTGCCCCAAGTTGCTCTAGACAGTAAGTACCAAAGTTCAGATTTTAATCTGTGCTCCCATGGAAACCCCTTCACTATGCCTTTCAGAGGACCCAAGGGACCCCAGCTCCTGGCCAATAAATACCCTTCCCCCTGCCCAGCAGCCACAACCCTATAAGGAAGGAAGGAGGGAAGGAAGGCTTACTATCACTTCCATGTTCCTGATACAGGCAGTGGGGCCACACAGGGTGAGGTAGATCTATTTATAAAGGGTTTCTGCTGGCTTTTTGGCTAATCTATCTGGAATGGACACTACCCCTATGCCACCCCAATCCCCCAAGAGCCAGGGATGGAAGCCCGAACTTTTGACATGCTAGGCATGTGCTCTGTAGAGCTACCAGCCCCTTTTCCCCATTTATTTGTTTGTTTGTTGAGACAGGGTCTCTCTATGTCACCCTGACTGACCTGGAACTCACTATGTAGACCAGGCTGGCCTTGAACTCACAGATATCTGCCTGCCTCTGCCTCCTGAGAGCTGGGATTAAGATGCTCTCCACCACACCTCAACATTTATTTAGCTTTTTGAGACAGGGTCTCATGTAGCCCAGGCTGCTCTTGGACTTACTATGTAGCTGAGGATGACCTTGAATTCCTGGTCCTTCTGCCTCCACCTCTCCAGTGCTAGGAGTGCAAGCATGTGCCACCCCACTCTGTTTACGGGGTACTGGGGATCTCAACCCAGGCAAGCACTCTACCAACTGAGCTATGTTCCCAGATCTGACACTTTATTTAGGGCCTCTCACCTGGTATTCTTCCTCCAACACCACCATCTGCCGTTCTTTGTCCACCTTCACTGAAGAGAGATGGAAATGGAACAGGGAGGTTACATGCCCCTCCCATCCCAGGGAACACCAGCTGGGCCCTTCCAGCCTGTCCCCCTCCCCAACCCTTCAGTGGGGACAGAGGTCACCGACTTATGATGGCTGCGTTGTCAGTCTCTTTTCGGAAGCGGAATTTCCTCAGCTTTTCCTTTAGCTCTGGGTCCACCTCACACACCACCAGGGAGTCCGACTGCCAATGGGATCAGGAAGGAGCTGAGCTGGCCTCCACTACACCCCCTTCCCTGCCTCAGTTTCTCCATGCATGGAGAAGCTTGTGCTAGCCATGAGAGGCATTTTTTAAACACCTCAGATGACAGCAGGTACCAAGATACATGACTCAACTCTGGAAGGGACACAGAGGTGGGATTCCAGTCTCCTGGGTACCAGAGACTCTTCCAGCCAACCTGGAAATTGCCTTGCCTGGGGCCAAACCTCAAACCACCACCTCTCTGTGCCAGCCAGGCCCTCTGACTCAACTGAGTCCCTTCCTGGTCTATGACCTTGACCCCCACAGCTGACCTTCACCCAGATACCCTGCTAGCCCCAGTCCCTCACCCTTCCAGTGCCACCCTGGCCCCCTAACCATGGCTTCTCTGTCCTCTGTCGTCCTCTTAGTTCCACTGTCTTCTAGGGGTGGAGACCAGGGCTGCAGGGGGTGGGTGTGGTAGGGGGAAGCTTTCATCCAACACCACATCCTGTTTATGCTCCGGTCAGGGACAACTGTCACAAAGGGCTCCTCCCCCTCCTTCCTTCCCCACTTCTGCCAGGGCCTGTGAGGCTTTGAAATGACTAGGACCAGGGTTCAAATACCACCTTGCTGTATGGTCCTAGCTAAGTAAGTTTACCTCTCTGAATTGAGATTGCTGTGAGGACAGAATAGCTTCAGCTATCTTCTGAATTGGTAGATAGCCTTAATAAAGAGCAAATAGTGGCTGCGCAAGGTGGCACATGCCTTTAATCCAAGAACTCCAGAGGCAGAGGCAGGTGGATTTCTGTGAGATCCAGGTCAGCCTGTTCTACATAATATAGTGAGATCCTATCTTTAAAAAAAAAAAAAAACAGCTGGGTGTGGTGGCACACACCTTTAATCCCAGCACTTGGGAGGCAGAGGCAGGCAGATCTTTGTGAGTTCGAGGCTAGCCTGTTCTACATAGTGAGTTCCAGGACAGCGGGGGCTACAAGGAGACCCTGTCTCAAAAAAAACCAAAAAAAAAAAAAAAGTAGCTATTAGCAGTGGGGGGAGGGGGGCACAGACAGGTGGATGGATGGAGAGTTTGAGGCCAGCCTTGGAAACATAGTGAAACCTTGTGTGGAAAACATCAAAAGAACACCAGGCAACATGACATGAATGTATGATCCTACCATTTGGGAGATAAAGACAGGAGACCCAGAGTTCAAAGACATGAGGTTAGCCTGAGCTAGATGAGACCCTGTCTCAAAACAAAAACAACCCAAATCTGACAAAGGAAACAAACAAACAAGTGTTGGAGGGTTTAACAGTCTAGCTCAGCGATAGAGCATATGTTTAGCACATACAGGGCCTGGCCTCTTAATCCCCAGCACACACACACACACACACACAAAGTGTTCATATAGTTCCCTTTCCATTTTGAAATGAAATTCCTAGGTAATATGACCTATTTACACTCATGCATTCAAAAAAATCAATATAATAAACCTGTCACAGAAAGAAGACATAAAAGCAAAGTAATTTATGAGAAAACCATATGTATTATAGGGAGACAAGACAAGCAAACTAAAGAGAATTTTCCCAGGTCCTTGCCCCATTGACTCTCTGTGCTGGCTTCCCTAATAATGAGCAGACCCTGTCTGTGCCCTCCATCCCACCCACTGAGCCAGGCCATCTCTGAAGCTGTCCTCTATTCCTGGCCTCCTCCAAATCTGTCCCTGTCTCCTGATGGATCTTCCCCAGAGCCTCCACACAGGGTTATTTCTTCTATTTTAGAAACGGAAAACCTCATCTCCAGGCATGGTGGCGCACACCTGTAATACCAGCACTCAGGAGGCTGAGGCAGTAAGATTGCTGCAAGTTCAAGATTAGGCAGGACTATATAGCAAGACAGTCTCCAAAGAGCAAAAATAAATAAATAGGACTGGAGATGCACCACAGTTGGTAGACTGCTTGCCTAGCACCCACAAAGCCCTGGGTTTGATCCCCAGTACCACATAAATGGGATGCTTGTAATCCTAGTACTCAGGAAGTGGAGGAAGGAGGACCAAGAGTACAAGGTCATTCTTAGCTACATAGAGAATGAGAGGTCAATATGGACTATAAGAGATCCTGTCTCAAGAATGAATGAATAGGGTCATTGAGTTGGCTCAGTTGGTTAAGGTTTTTGCTCCCAAGACTGATGACCTGAGTTCGCTCCCGGGAATGCACATGGTGGAAGGAGAGACACGTGTGTATACACACACCTGCACTAAATAAATAAATGTGAAAAAATTAAAAACAGACTGGAGAGAGGGTTAAGAGCACTTGTTTTGAGACTGAGTCTCACTATGTAGACCCGGTATGGAACTCCCTACGTAGACGATTCTGATCTTGAGATCACAGAAATCTGCCTATCTCTGCCTCTCCAGTGCTGAGACTAAAGGTGTGGGTCATCTTGCTGCTCTTGTGAAGAACCCCATGGCAGCTCACAACTGCCAGTAACTCCAGTTCCAGGGAATCTGATGCCCTCTTCTGGCCTCCAAAGGTACTGCATGCATGTGGTACACATACAAACAAGCACACATAACATAAACTTAAAAAATTAAGAACAGCCGAGCGTGGTGGCGCACACCTTTAATCCCAGCACTCGGGAGGCAGAGGCAGGCGGATCTCTGTGAGTTCAAGGCCAGCCTGATCTACATAGTGAGTCCCAGGATAGCTGGGACTACAGGGAGACCCTGTCTCAAAAAGACCAGGTTTGAACTTCAACATGCAACCAGAACATGCCCACTTCTCCTTGACTGTGGGCAATCTCCTGGGTATGATCACCTACCTGCACTTCCAGCCTGGACTATGGCGGTGACCACTTTCCTGTTTCCATCCCTCACAGTGTGTTTCTCATGCCTGAGAGAGCCTCAGAAAAGCAGTCACATGACTGAGATGCTGCTCTCAGTGGGAGAGCACTTGCCTAGCACTCACTGGGCCCTTGGTTTGATCCCAACACTGGAAAAAAAATGTAGGCATGTTTGCACATGCCTATAAAATTGGCACTGGGGAAGTGGAGGCAGGAGGATTAAGCATTCAAGGCCTGCCTGGGCTGTACTGAGGCCCTGACTCAAAAAAGCAAAAAAAAAGAAGAGGACGAGGAGGAGGAACTGAGACAAGGAGGGAGGAAGGGAAGGAAAACAAGGAAGTTGGGCTTCATGTGTGTTGCATGCTGGTAACCCCAGAACTTTGGAGGCTTGGGCAGGAAGATCTCCAATTCAAAGCCAGTCTACTCACATGGAGACTTCCTGACCAGTCTGGACTTTATCATAAAATCTTGGAATTTTGCTGTTATTGTTGAAACAGGTCACACGCTATAGCCCAGACTGGCTTTAGACTCTCTCTCTCTCTCTCTCTCTCTCTCTCTCTCTCTCTCTCTCTATATATATATATGGCTCAGGCTAACATCAAACTCTTGGTAACCTCCTGTCTCAGCCTTCCAGGTGTTAGGATAAGCATGAATCACTACATCTAGCTGGGAGACATTATCTTAAAGCAAAACAAAGTTCCAGTCATACCTTTACTACATGAGACCATGTTTTAAAAAATAATGAGGGGCTAGAGAGATGGCTGCTCTTACAGAGGACCTGGGTTTGGTTCCTGGCACTCACATGGTAGCTAACAACCTTCCATAATTCCAATTCCAGGGGGGGTCCAATACCCTCTTCTGGTCTCCATGGGCATTGTATGGCCCTGGTACAATTGCATATATACAGGGAAGACACTCATACATATGTAAAAAATAAAAATTAAAAAAGAATTAAAGGATCCCAGCACTTGGGAGGCAGAGGCAGGTGGATCTTTGTGAGTTCAAGGCCAGCCTGATCTACATAGTGAGTTCCAGGTCAGCTAGAGCTACAGGGAGACCGTCTCAAAAAGACAAAATAAAATAATAAAATAAAATTAAATAAAACAAAATTGAAGGGTAGTCCACACACTTGGGAGTCAGAGGCAGAAAGACTGCAGCAAATTCAAGGCCAGTCTGCTGTATGTGATAAGTTCTAGGCCAGTTGGACCTAGATCCTGTCTCAAAAAAATCAAAACCAAAAGCAAAGGCAAAGGAGACAGAGATGGGTCAATGATGTTACCAACCCTGACCCTCTCCTCAAGGGTCTGTTCAAGATGTCCTTTTCCTCTCTCTTGGTGCCCCCTCTCAATCTTCATTCTGTGTTGTTGTTTTTTTTTTTTTTTCTTTTCTTTAACCATACATCCTCATTTCTCAGAGTTCTCTCTGATCCTTTTCTCCATTCATCTGTCATACCCTCCCTGGGTTAGTTCACCAACTCCCGAAGCTTCAATTACCAGCTTTAATAATTCTTTTTTAAAATTTTTATTATTTTTATTTTATGTGTATGTATGTATTGCCTGTGTATAGGTAAGTGCACCCATGTCGTACAACGAGGAGGACAGAAGAGGCTGTTGGATCCCCTGGGACTGGAGTTATGGACAGTTGTTAGCTGCCATGATGTGGGTGCTGGGATTCGAACGCGGGTCTTCTGCAAGAACAACCAGTGTTCTTAACCGCTGAGCCATCTCTCCGGCCCCCATCTTTAGTAATTCTTGAACGTTGGTCTCCAGCCTCAAATTGCTCAATGTTCTGGATCTTGCTGTTGGGTGGCCCAAACCGGGCTTCTCCTTTGAGATCCAATCTCCCAGAGGGCTTTGTCCTGGACGTTTCTCTCCCTCTTCCCCTGTGGCCATCAGTGGCAAAAGGCTTGTTCCTTGGGCCACCAGGGCGGCAACCCCACCTTGTACCTCCTCCCCTTCCCCATGGTCCCATTGGATATAACCCCTACCCCAACTCCCCAGGTGACTCCCCTGGACGTCCAGTTTCTAGTCCCATTCCCTTCTATCTTTTCTCCATATATAAGCCGGAGGCGTTGCCCCCAAACTCCCTTCTAGAATGACTTCCATTCAGCACATGTGCAAATTCCCTCCAGTGGACAAACACCTGGCCCCAGCTCCCTTCCCACCACTCCCCGTCCTACACTCGCCACCCCACCCTGACTGCCTTGTCTCCGAGTTCTGGTAACCAGCCACGTTGCTGACACCCTTCTGCAATGCGGATCCCCCCGACGCAGGGCAGTTTGTGGGCTGACTAGATTACAAATGGGAACGACCTCCATTTATTGACGATCTCCTTTGTGCCTCGCCCTTTCTCTTTCCATCCTTAAATGATCGAGCTGCCCACATCAGTCCCACAAGAGACGTGGCCAACTGGCTCCAGGAGCCGGAATGCAGGTTTTGGCATCCCGGGGGTTACCACTGGCCACAGGCCCTGGGCGGGGCATGTCTGGTGGGCGGGGAGGAAGAGGAGGCCTTGAACAACAGAATGAGGAATTGCGACTGGGTTCGCTGCCGCGACTGGGTTCGCTGCCGCTGAGGTAGACAGGCGCGAGACTGCCCCCTGCGGGCCTGGAGGCCCAATCGCAGGCTCCGCCGGCCCGTTGCCCTGGGCGACGCCGCGCGCGCCCCTCCTCTTCCCCGCCCTCTGCCCTCTGCGCGAGGCCCGACCGCTTGCCCGTCAGCCCCACGTCCGACCAATCGCATAGAAGAGGGGGCGGGTCTCTCGGGCCTCGTTCCTGCCCCGTCGCGCCGCTCCGGATCAGGACCCCTCCTTTCTCAGCGCACACCTCCCGCCCTTCGGGCTGTCCTCGCAGGCGATTGGCTGAGTGCGCTGTCCGTCATCTGGGTGTGCGCGAATGCCGGTGCGCGGTGGGCCTCCGGGGCGGGGACAGGGGCGGTGACGCACGGCGCGGTGACGCAGCGCGACGGTGGCGGCGGCGGCGGCGGCGGCGGTGGTGGTGGCGGTGGTCGGTGCGGGAGGAGGGAGGGGAGCTAGCGGGCCAGAGAGAGGGGCGACGGCGACGGCGGCGGCGGTGGCGGTGGCGGCGGTCTGAGGAGGCCTGGGCGGCGGTGGAGGCACAGGCGGAGGCCGAAGCGGTGAGTCTTGGACTGGGCCGGACGAGCTCGGGGCGGTGGCGGCGCGCGGTGCTCCCCTCAGGGCGACCCAGGCCGCGCGGGCGGCCCCGCCCCCTCAGGGACCCCGTGTGGCTGGCGACGGCCTCCGGCCTTGGGGGCCTGAGGGACCCCAGGGGACCGCGCAGCCGGCTCGCATCTCCCTTCCCCGGCCCCTTCCCCAGCTTCCCTCCCAAATGCTCCTCACGTTCCGGGGATCGCCGAGAGGCCGGGCCGGGGACCTCAGCCCGACCCCCGCACGCTTCCAGCGGCATCCGCGGGGACCATCCTCACCTCTCAACCGCCTTCCCCGGGCACCTTACCCAAGATCCCCGCCCTTTGGTGCGCCCCCCCGCCCCCGAATCTTTCTTCTGGATCGCGACACGTTCCTCGGTGGCCACTCCTTATCTGTCTCCCCGTGGTATATATGTCTCAGGTATATCCCCCAGAAACCTCCCTACTAACCCCCCAGACACCCCCTCGGCATTCTAGAACACCCCTTCCCCGACCTGCATCGCATATTCCAGCACTCAAGACTTCATCTAAACACACCCCAATAATTTGCCCTCCCACTTACCCCCATTCCAGAAATCTTAGGGATTTTCACACTTAACCCCCAAATCAGGATGCCCCTGGTGAGCCCTGAACCATCTTCCCTGAAGAGCTCTCTGTATTCCAGAACAGTCTTTCAAATGCACCTACATCCTGAAACTCACTTGGAGGAGCTCCTCCTCCAAGGCATCTCTCCCAGAGACCTCATGTTCCCCATATCCTTTCCCATCTTAAAATGCTCCAGAGATCACACCTTTTGTGTATCCCAGCCATCTTCCTCTGAGGGCCCCTCCCCCACTAATCCTGAAAATCGCCAGAAATTGCCTGTAGTCTCCAGAGAGCCCCTCCCGTATTCCTCATCCAAATCCCCTTTTATGTATCCTAAATCTTTACCAGCAACACACACCACATGTTCTAAAAATTGTGTAAGGAGTCCAAAAATTTCTCTCATAGTCTCCCTACTCTCAAGAACTCTTCTTAGATAATCCGAAAGTTTCCCCTTGAAGACTTCATTTTAGATGAACCTTCAAAGATCCTCCTTACAACCCTGAAACGCCCCTCAGAGAGGCAGTTTGCAGGATCCTCTGACATCAGAAACTGCATTAACCACTTGGAATCTCCCCCAAATGGCCCTTGACATCCCTCTCATAAACCCTGACACCCCTAGGACCCTTTGAATCATTTCTCAGACTTCCTGCCTCACTAAGAGACTTTCCTAGCTATCTCTCCTTCACAAGTCCCCAAAATTCTTTAGAACCTGCCAGTTGAAAAACCTTAACACACCTACCTAAACTTCCCTCAGTATAACTGGACTCCCAGAACCTTTTGCTCTGGCGCTCCCAGGTCTTCACCAGGACCTCCCTTTCCCCATGCTTTTTACATCTGAGTTCTCTAAAGAGTTTTTGTTTTTGGAAAAAAAAAAAAAAAAATCCCTCTATCATTCCACTTTGCCAGGACCTCTCTCAGAAGACCACACTTCAGGACACTTTTGAGAATTTTCTCCAAAATTGCCCTGTACCAGCAGCTCTCAACATTTTTTGGGAACTATCCCTCAATTCCCCTCTGATATACCCAAGAAATCTTATTTCAGAGCTCTGTCAGATTTATCCCAGACCTCTGTTGTCATTCCCTCATTCTCATTCCTCTGAAATCAGAGACCCTTCTAGATTCTCAGACTCTTCCCCCATTATCACTTAAGAGACTCCAGCATTTTCTCCAATCCTCCCCAGCCTCCGGAAACCCCAGTGGTCAGAGAACCAACACCCCCCCCACCCTGGGTTTTTGAGACAAGGTCTACCTATAGCCCCAGCTGGCCTGGAACTCTCTATGTAGACCAGGTGGCCTCTGTCTCACAGAGATTCTCCTACTTCGGCCTCCTGATTGATGAGGCTGCAGAGGCTGAAGATGTGAGCTATCACACCTCAGATCATTTTTTAGGCCTGACCCTCTTAGGTTTCTCTTCCCTCAGACATAGAAAGATCCTTAACACCCACTTGAAGACTTCCTGAAAGACTCTTGTCCGTTTTCCTTTCAGAAGCTTTCTTCTTTTCAGTTTTGAAGACCCACTTACTAGAGAAACCCCTTCCCCTGTAACAGTGGCTCTCAAAATGTGGTTAGACCTGTAGCAACATTTGTTGAAAATGCAAATTCTTGGGTCCCACCCAGACCTCCTGAATCAGCAAACCTGGGAGCAAAGCCCAGCAATCTGAGTTTTTAACAAATACTTCTGGTGGTTCAGATGCATGCTCAAGTTGGAGAACCACTTTCTCTCCACCCCCCCCCCCCCCCCCCAAAAGAGTCCTACAGTGCCTCCAAACCTTACTGCGCACCCTCACTTTCCTGGGAGTCTACTTTGTGAGGTACTCATCCTCTAGAAAGACTTCTTACCCTCTTTGAAAGGATCTTGGCTTCTCCACAAGGTTACCCCACCCTCTGAGTAATTACTTCAGTTTCTGTCTTTGAATGGTTCCCTTTCAGCTCTTCCTCAGCACCTTCTCCTGCCTTCACTTCTAGACTACCCCAGAGCCTCTGGTGCTTTTTTTTTAAATCAGTCTCTCCTCGAACACACATGTCTCTCGCACATTCTCTTTCTTCCCTGTCCACGTAGATGCCCTCGGGGTCTTGACTGTGTTGGAACTGCAAGGGCTTCCATGCTCATCTTTGAGCCATTCACTTTCTTGCTGTACTTACCCACTCTCCCTTACTGGACTAGAAGCTGTGGAAGCTCTGGTGTATCTTCTAAGTTTGCCAATAGAATCTGCCCTCCAGGAATTACTAGCTTTTGTTGGAGAACGGGTAACTCCAAATTTCTCAGATCCTACTCTCCAAGTTTCCCTACCCCTTCCTCCCCCACTTCTTTTTCCTTTTTGAGACAGGGTCTCACTATGTAGCCCCACCTGTCCTGGAACTTGCTATGTAGACCAGACTGGCCTCCATCTCACAGAGATCTGCCTGCCTCTGCCTCCTGTATGCTGGAATTAAAGGTGCACCACCATACCTCCCTTTCATCTGTTTGCTTCACTCTCTAGTCCCCTTGCCTATCTCAATACTCCTATACATGGACCTTTTCTTGGTGCTGTTTCTGAGCCGTCCTGAGCTCTGTTCTGAAAGTTTCAGAACTCTATGGGACTCAACTTTTTCCCAAGGGATTCTATTTCTCTGTAGGGCCAAGAAGAGGGAACAGAGACAGACCCCAGGATAAACCCTGGGGCCTGTCTTCAGGTAGCTCATAGTCCAGTAGAGGGCTTGGTCAGATATACCATAAAGTATGAGGTACAGAGAATATGCTGTGGAGATTGAGCAGTCAGGGAACCTTTTATTTGGAAAGACTTCATGAAAATAATGGTATTTAGATTAGGTAATATTCTATAGGAATTGGAACAGTGATGCTGGGGGTGCTGGGGCTAGAACTTGGGGCCTTGGGGGGGCATTTTAGACAAATATGTAACAGCTGAACTACATCTCAAGGCTCAAGAAAAGCCTCCTCATCTTTCACCCCATAGTCTCTTCTGTCTGTGGGTAGAGATAAAGGAAAAAAGCACTCTTCCATTGCCGTGGTACTTGGCAGCTGAACTTCAGTGACCCACAGAGTTAGGAATATTAATAGTGACTGCTGTTTATTGAATGCTTACTATTTGCTAGGCACTATTTAAGTGCTTTGTGTGGACTCTTAGTCCCAGAAACCCTACGAGGTAGATAAACTATGGTTATCATCATTTTAATAGGATGAAATGGAGGCCAGCTGGGGCTAATAGAGGGTCTGTGGACACTGCCCATTCCAAATGATAGCACCTTGGGTCAGAGTTGGATTTTCTGCTCTGATAGAGGTTGAGTGCAATCCTTAGTTTCCTAAGCTGAAAAACTGAAGATGATAATGATATCTTCATGGAATTGTTATGAGGACTGAGTTAATACGTGCAAAGTGCTTACAACAGTGCCTTGCACACAGTGCTGTTAGCAAAAAGTAGCCAAGACACTAGAAACATAAGTGGTAAAAACTTAGCTCAAATTGGTTTAAAGGGGGGCTTTTTAAGCTCCAGCACAAGAAAAAAATTGTCAGGAGGATTAATTGGCTCATATCACTGGAAAATCCAGTGCTGGAATAGCTTCCCACTGCATATAGCTGCATCCAGAGTGCGAATCATGTTTTTAGTCTTCTCATTTCTCCACTGGTTAGCAGCTTCTTCCCCAACAGGTTTCTGCTTGTGGTAACAGATATTGTCCTCAGCAACCCCAGGTTTAAATCCTACTTCAGTGGGAAGAGCACTGAGTCCCACTCTGAAACCTGTCTCTTCCCTGAGTGTGAGAGAGATGAGGGTAGAAGAACTTAGGCATGTTTTGGGTTCTGTACTCTGGAATTGGGTCTCCTGCTTGCTGAACTAAACAAGACTATAGTTCTATTCCATGAGCTTTCTGAGCCTGATAGTCCCCCATCCCCAGTAATTCTCTGCTCTATGATTATTTGGATCCAAAGAGATCTAGTGGACAGTCTGGCCCTCCCAGCCTTGCCTCTGGAATCTCACTAGGAGAAGCAGGAAGCAGGTGATGGCCTGGCTTTGTGGTGGCCTTAGAGCATGGAAGCCAAGAGTCCTGCTGTCAGTCCCTTCGTCTTGGCTTTGCAGTTCCAGGCCCCAGAGCTTTGGGAGAATCTTTTCTGTGAGTGGAGTTTGATTTTGTTTTGTTTGCTTTAGTGAAAACTTGTCAGAGTGTGCTTGGGGGCAGGTTAGAGACCAGCAGTATATGGAGTATGCAAGTCTTAAATGTCCCCAGGCAGCACTCATCTATTAAAGAAACCATGAAGCACTGTTGTGGGTATTGGGGATTTAACTGAGGCTAAAGAAGTCAAGGGCCAGAAACTGAAGTTCATGTTCTGATAGGGGAGAGGAAGAACAGTCATTAAAAGAAATATGAGCACCAGTAAATAGCTCAGCGTGTAAAGGTGCTTGCCACACAAGCCTGGCAACCTAAGTTCAGTCTCCAACAGCCCACATAAAGGTGGACAAAGAGAACTGATCCATGCCTTTAATCCCAGCAGAGGCAGGCTAATCTCTGAGATTAAGACCAACCTGGTCTACATAGTGAGTTCCAGGCTGGCTGGGGCTACAGGGGACCCTGATTGGGGCGGGGGGATGTGATACATGCTATGAAGGAGATAGAAAAGGGAAGGGTGAAGTTTTCCTGAGGGCCTGCTCTTCTCCAGAAGCTGTGCTGTGGCAGTGGGCAATATAACTGTAGCCTTCCCTTCCCTCATGGCTCTTACAGTCTAGACTACTACTCACACATGTGAACTGATATCTGATTAAGAGGACTGGGAAGCCTTTAGAAGGATAGTTTTTATTTTTTTATATTTTGTGTGTGGGGGGTGCATGTATGTTATGGCATACATGTGGAGGTGAGAGGGCAACTTGTAGGCGTTGGTTCTCTCCTTCCATCATGTGGGTTCTGGTGATTGAACTCAATCAATCAGGGTTACAGCAAGTGTCTTAAGCTGCTGAACCATCTCGCTGCCCAGATAAGGGCATATTTAACTAAAAAAGAACTTGCCAGCCAGGTCTGGCAGCACACACCTTTAATCCCAGCACTCAGGAGGCAGAGGCAGGTAGATCTCTGTGAGTTCCAGGCTAGCTGGGGCTACAGGGAGACCCTGTCTCAAAAAGACCAAAAAAAGAAAAAGAAAAAAAAAATAACTAAACAGGCCGTTCTGTTACTGCTGCTTTCTTAAAAATAAACGCAAAACCAAAATGGGTGAATGTGGTAGCTCATCCCTGAAATCCCAACATTCCAAGACTCAGGAGGCAGAGGCAGGAGGGTCATCCCAAGTTCAAGGCCAACATTGGCCTACATAATGAGTTCCAAGACATCTGGGGCCACATTACAAGACCCTATCCACTCCATTCCATCCAAAAAAAGATCTGACTATGGTGACACATGCCTGTAATCCTAGCACTCAGGCTAGATGCAAGATTTCTAGTTCTCAGCTAACCTGACTACATAAGAAGACCCTGTCTCTGGGAAGAAAAAAAATGCATCTTAAGAGAATGGAAAGAGTCAAAGATGACAAAGGATTCTGAGCTACCCAGATAGAGAGGTAATGGTTTACCAGAGTGGATTACATTGCCAAGTGAGAATCCAAGTGCCAGAACAGGTAAATGGAGAACGGAGCAGGGAGCATTGAAAAGTTGAGAGGCAAGAGATTTTGGGAAGAGGAATAGGAATAGCAACTTCCTTTCTACTCTAAGGTTTCCCAGGCTCCCCATGATGTACTTATCTTCCAGAGGGCCTGCCTGGCCTCTCACAGGACCATTCATTCACATAAAAGGCTCTTTGCTAAAGCAGTGGTATGCCCTTTGTATATTCAGAAGTCTCTGGAAATAATGGTTCTTCAGGAGAGACATTGAATCCCTTTGGGTTCTGACATTCTCCTATTCCAAGTTAGGATAGTAAGTTAACCTTTGGTAACTAGCCCATTACTTTTTTCATAAAATGTGTGTTCCTGAAAGGCTTAGGTTGGTACTGTAGGAGAGAGAGGAATGGACAGGAAGGTTGATGGGGGAACTTCTTTATTCATTCAGAGGTTTGGCTTTAAAGGGGGTACCTGTAGGCTCAACTTTCTAGCTACCAAAGGGGACTTAGAGGAAGATGCAGCATTTTTATTAAGAACAGGCATTCTGGGAGTAGAATGCCTGGCCCTTGAAAATCTTGCATTACAGTCATGTGCAATTGACTTACATTTCTATATCATATTCATGTATTATGTGTGTTGCTAGGGATTAAACTCGGGGCTTTGCACATACTAAGCAAGCACATTGCCATCGAACTACACATCGCCTAGCCCTGCATATATTTTTAAGAAATATTTTATTTCTTTATTTTGTGTGTATTTATGTATTGCCTGCATGTATGTAAGTATACCCATGTCATGCAATGCCCAAGGAAAAATATTTTGTGGGGCGTGGTAGTACATGCCTGTGATTCCAAGCAGGTGGATCTCAAGTTCAAGGATAGCCAGAACTGCATAGAGACTCTGTCTTAGACAAACAACAAAAATAGAGGTTTTAGGGTCAAATGAGCATACCTATGGAGAACCGTTAGCACAAGGCCTAGCGGGACAGGCAGCCTGCAGGATGTCTCTATACATTGTTTCCTTTCCTTCTCACAGCTTCACTGAGGAAGAAACTGAATTACTTGTCAAAGGTCAACATAGCAAGTAAGTATCGTGTGGAAGAGCCCTGCTCTGGGCCAGCCCCACCCATCTTCCTGCCTGTGGAAGACTCTTCTCACTTCTGGGAGCCAAGGAATCTTCCAAGGGCAATTTTCCCGAACCTCTCAGCTGTTTCATTGGCTCCATTTATTACCTCTGGGGTTGGTAGGTACTTTCCAAGGTTGCTTAGTCTACATATGGCCAGGTCCCAGCAGCACTTCTGGCCATAGAAGCCCCTCTCTCCTGGCTTTCCTCAAAAGCAGGGAGCCTGATTTGTCTTGTGATGACAGGGTGACCAGAGCAGCAATGAATTTTGTTTTGCATGGAAGTGGTTAAGACTTCAGTTTTGAGCAATTAGAAACCCAGTTTAAACAGGCCTAAGCCAGAAGGAATGTGTTTATTGGCCTGGGGAACTGAAAAGTCTAGTCCATGAGGAGGCTTCAGGTTAGGTGGATCCAGGTCTCCAAATGGTATGAACAGGTCTTATTTTTCTCCCTTTATTTCTTGAGGAATGTTTTCATCTGTGTTCGCTTCATTCAGAAGCACGCTTCAACCACAGGGTAGCAGAGGTGGCAACCAGAAACTAAACTTTTCCCCAGCAAAACTTCCAGCAAAAGTTCAGGGAGAGCTTTCCTTGGTCAAGACTTATCACATGCCTACTTCTGAAGTCAAGAAAGACATTGATTATCCAGAGGAAGCCTAGTGTTAGTAGCAGAAGATGGAATGGCTGATTGGCAGATGAGTTCGTCACAGTAAGACGATACTCCCATGAGATGCTTTGGGACAGTTTCTGCTCATGCTTTCCAATCTCATTGCAGCCAGGCAATTGGCACAGAGGGGCTGAGGGCCTCTTAGACCTTCAGTGGAAGGAAGCCATCCAGTCTTCCTCTTCTATCACTACCCAGACTCAACCCTTAGAATCCTTCTGTCCTGAAGATAAAAGAGATCACTTTTTTCTTTAATCTTTGTGTGTGTGTGTGTGTGTGTGTGTGTGTGTGTGTACAAATTTGTGCATGTGCACATGCCATGGCACCCATGTAGAAGTCAGACAATAACTTAGGGTGTTGGTCCTTGTCGTCTACCTTGTTTGAGATAAGATCTCTTGTTCACCACTGCGCCAGGGCCAGGCTAGCTGGCCTGTGAGCTTGTGGGGATTCTGCTGTCTCCACCTCCCATTGTACTGTAGGAGCACTGGGATTGTAGACATGCTATCATATCTGACTTTACATGAGTTCTGGAGTCTGAACTTTAGTCCTCAGGCTTGCCTAGCATAGGTGCTTTATTCCCTGAGCCATCTCCTCAGCTTGAGAGCACTACTTTCAGGTTGGTTGATTGTTCTTTGAGACTGGATCTTGGTACGTATCCTCGACTGGACTGGAACCCACTGTGTAATCCAGGTTGGCCATAAACTCATGGCAGTCCTCTTGCCTCAGCCCCCTGAGTGCTGGGATTACAGGTGTACACCACTATTGCCAGTTAAGGGATTTTTTTTTTTTTTAAGAAGCTATCTTTTTTATTTTATGTGTATGCATGTATTGTCTGCATGTACGTAAGTGCACCTGTGTCTTGCAGTGCCTGAGGAGGACAGAAGAGGTTGTCAGATCCCCTGGAACTGGAATTACAGACAGTCGTTAGCTTCCATGTGGGTGCTGGGATTCAAACCCGGGTCTTCTGCAAGAACAGTGTTCTTAACCACTTTTTAAAAAAAAAAATATATAAATATGTGTCTATATACAAATATGCACACATACATGCAGGTGCTGGCAGAAGTGAAATGAAGGCATTAGATTCCCTGGAGCTGGAGTTACAGGCAGTAGTGAACTGTCTACTTGGATGTTAGGAACTGAACTCCAGTCCTTTGGAAGAACAACAAGTGCTCTTATCCAGTGAGCCATCTTTCCAGCTCTATAGCTTTGGGATCATTTACCAGTGCAGTCTTGGGACCGGAGAGATGGCCCAGTGGTTAAGAGTACTGCCTGCTCTTTCAGAGGTCTGAGGTTTGATTCCCAGCATTCACATGACAGCTAACAGCTGTCCATAACTCCAGTTCCGGGGGATCCGATGCCCTCTTCTGGCTTCTGTGGACCTTGCACAAAATGGGTACACATTTAAACTCATAAAATAAAAATAAAAAAAAAATTTTTTTTTGTCTTTTCTGAAACAGGGTGTCCCTGTAGCCCCAGGTGGCCTAGAACTCACTGTGTAGACCAGGCTGGCCTCAGATTCACAGAGATCCGCCTGCCTCTGCCTCCCGGGTGCTAGAATTAAAGGTGTGTGCCACCATGCCTAGCACCAAAAAAGTTTTTTTTTAAGTGTAGTCTTAGCTGGTCGTGGTGGCGCAATCCTTTAATCCCAGCACTCGGGAGGCAGAGTCAGGCGGATCTTTGTGAGTTCAAGTCCAGCCTGGTCTACATAGTGAGTTCCAGGACAGCTGGGGCTACAGGGAGACCCTGTCTCAAAAAGACCAAAAAATGAAATTTTTTTAAAAATGCAGTCTTACAAGTGACTTTCCTGACGCTCCCAGTGTTTACTGAAGACTATTGCAGCATCACTGCATCCTTTCCACCAACTATATTCCCTGAGCAATGGTGTGATTCGAAGGCAGAACAGTAAGACCCTAGCAATCCATAGCTGTCTTCTGGTCTATTTCCAGTTTGTTCTAAGGACCTTAGGCCACAATGTTTTGGGGTTTTGTTGTAGTTCAGTTGATGTTTTAATGCGAATTGGTTTCCAACAGTTAAAAATAGGGGATTTGGAGGCTAGAGATACAGTTCAGCAGTTAAGAGCACTGGCTGCTCTTGCGGAGGACTCGGGTTTAATTCCAGCACCCTCATGGTCCTAACAACCTTTTGTAACTCCAGTTCCAGGGGCTCCAATGCCCTCTTCTGTGCCTCCACAAACATTGCATGACATGGGTGCACCTATATACATGCAGACAAAATACTAATACACATAAAATCAAAAAAATTTCAAATAGGTTTTTTTTTTTTTTTTTTTCCCAAAGCCAGATTTCTAGCTTTAAAAAAAATAGAAAAACGGGTTGGGGATTTAGCTCAGTGGTAGAGCGCTTGCCTAGCAAGCACAAGGCCCAGTCCTCAGCTCTGAAAAAAAACAAAAAATAAGACCTAGTAGGACTGAGCCCATTCCCACATGGTAACAGTTGATAGAGCAGAATGATGTTTTCTGCCTATGATTAGGTTGTACTTTGCAGCTCACTGTAGTTCCCACTGACCATCTCTGTTTGAAGCCTGGCCTGGTGAGCAGCATATTGAAATCTCATTCTGTCGCAAAGCTTTGCTAGAAGAAGCTTGATTAATGTTTAGTCAATAGCTTTTTGGAGATACAGTGCTGTTGCTGAGGAAAAGTAACAAGATAGAAAAAGAATGCACACAACTTTAGTCTGTGGATTTGGTCATCATTTGCTCTAAGTGCTCTTGGCATATCAACCCTCCCATCACAAATGTTCCCCCTGAAATAGTAACATGGCCTTCTGTCTTACATATTGCCAACCAGTGGAGGAATCCCTCCCACTCCCAAGGGATGTCCATCCAGCCTCCGCTTGACCATTTGAGCAGCCAGGGAGCTTATTGTTCCATTTTTGGATAAGTCCATTATTTTAAAATTCTTCCTTATGTTGAAGCAGCTGTTGCCTCCTTGGGACAGAAAGCCATGGAATGCTGGATCTGTGAAGGAAACTTGATTTTTTTTTTTGGCCTTTTTGAGACAGGGTCTCCCTGTAGCCCCAGCTGTCCTGGAACTCACTATGTAGATCAGGCTGGACTTGAACACACAGAGGTCCGCCTGCCTCTGCCTCCCGAGTGCTGGGATCAAAGGCGTTCGCCACCACACCCGGCAGAAACTGATTTTTTGGAGGCACACAAGCTACCACTCATCCACCCTACAGCCAGGTTGAACATTGGTAATTAATCACAGTACTCTTTCTCACTAAGCCAGGAAGTAGAAGCCTTACTTTTTAAAATTCTTTTTTAGAATTACAGAAATAACATGTTCACTTGCATCTAGTAAAATAGTATTTTTATAGTGTCACTAATTCTTTTGTCTCTCCAAAGTAACCGGTCTCAGCAGCTTAGAGTTCATCTTCCACGTTAAAACAAAAATGACATGTCCTGGAACTCACTATGTAGATCAGGCTGGACTTGAACACACAGAGGTCCGCCTGCCTCTGCCTCCCGAGTGCTGGGATCAAAGGCGTTCGCCACCACACCCGGCAGAAACTGATTTTTTGGAGGCACACAAGCTACCACTCATCCACCCTACAGCCAGGTTGAACATTGGTAATTAATCACAGTACTCTTTCTCACTAAGCCAGGAAGTAGAAGCCTTACTTTTTAAAATTCTTTTTTAGAATTACAGAAATAACATGTTCACTTGCATCTAGTAAAATAGTATTTTTATAGTGTCACTAATTCTTTTGTCTCTCCAAAGTAACCGGTCTCAGCAGCTTAGAGTTCATCTTCCACGTTAAAACAAAAATGACACATTGTACCTAGTACTATATGTGCTTAGTTTTGTTTTCTGAGACAGGATCTTATTTTGTAGCCTAGGTTGACTTGGAACTCATGGCAGTTCTCCTGCCCCTACCTCCTAGGTGCTAGGGTTACAGAAGGCACCATTTCTACTAGTGCTATGTATCTTCTGCTGTTCCTGCACATTAGATACATAACCCCATCTTTTCAAAGTCAAGCTTTTCTCTCTTTTTTTATAGTTATACAGTGTAGCAGTATTTGCCTCAGTTTTTTAAGCATGTGCTTCTTTTCTTAACATCTCTCATAATGTTCCACGAAGCAACTCCCAGTAGTTGGAGTGAATGTGTGAGGTAAAACCTATTTGCCATGTTTGACCCAGGCCATCTTCTTATCTCAAACATGCTAGAGAAGAGAAGCAGAGGAACTCCAGCATCAACGTCAGTTGGTGGCTCTGGGAGACCTGGAAGTGACTTAGTATTTCCCATAGCCTGTGTTGGTTCTCTGCTCAGGAGTCCTCTTCTATATGCCATGTCTTGACTACTTGAAGGCATCCCTCAGCCATTCCCTTGAGTCTTTTCTCAGGGGAAACTTCCTTAGTGCCTTCAAATTTTTCTCTTAGGACCAGGTTTCCAAGTGTCTTTTCCATCTTATGGTCCATGGCTTCTCTCATCATTCCCCCCAGGACTCTACAAATCCCAAGCGTGACTTCCACGCTTACCTTCTTTACTTGTTCATTTAACAGACGTTGATCCAGGCATGGTGGTGCACACCTGCTATCTCAGCAGTCAGAAGTCTAAGGCAAGGAGGATTATGAGTTCAGGCCAGCCTGGGCCACAAAAAAAGACCCTGTCTTGACCCTGCCCCACCCATTGGTTTTGTTTTCTGTAACAGCTTCTGGGCCAGAGATGGCCCAGTGTGTAAAGGTGCTTTCCACCAAGCCTGACCCCTGCCTAAGTTTGGTCCCTAGGACCCACATGGTGGAAAGAGATCCTCTGACCTCTATTTGCATACACAGCACGTTCTCTCTCTCTCCCCTCTCTAAATGTAATAAAAATTAAACTAAAAAAAAAAAAACAAAAAAAACCTGTGTGCCAGGTCCCAGGCTCAGACTGACTGCATGGCTTGCATGTTGGTGAGAAGAAAAACACAAAATATGATGGTATCTCAGAGTGCCATATTATAAAGAAATGAAACCACACTAATACTTGAGTGACCACAGGAGCGTGTCCTTAAATAATGGTGTCAGGGAGACTCTGAGCAAGTGACATTGTGCTGAGACCCTGGTAACAAATAGGAGCTAGCCTGTAGGGAAAGAGGAGTCCAGTGAACAAGAAGGAACTTGCTACATCATGAGGTTGGAGAGACCACAGAAGGCATGCAGGGCACTTTGGCCAACGTAAATTGGGATTTAGATTAGACTTTATTGAAATGCAGTAGGAAGTCATTGAAGGACTTTAAGAAGGTGACATCTGATTTCTCTAAAAAGATTGGTGGGAAGGGAGCTAGAGAGATGGCTCAGCAGTTACAAGCATTTACTGCTCTTGCAGAGGACCCAGGTTCAGTTCCCAGCACCCACATGGTGGCTAACAGCCATCTGTGCCAGGAGATCCATGCTCTCTTCTGTCCTCCATGGGCATCAGACACTTACATGGTACACATACATAAGACACTCATATCTAAAATTAAATCTTTTAAAAAATATCAATGGGAGGCCTGTTTAACTTGGAACAGAGTTTCATTTCCCTTCATACCTTTCCCGCACTTATATTCAAAGAGATTGGCAGTTAACCAGTTCTGTTTTGAGGTTCCACAGGGGACCTGCAGGGCAACTCAGGCTTTGCCACGTGTGCCGTAGAGTTCTCCCCCAGCAAGTGCATAGAAGTTCAAGGAGATGGAAGTTGCTTCCTAAGTCCTCACCTGGTAGGGTCAGTGGGTCTCTTGTGTAGAGTTCTCAGTTCTTTGACAGTTTGAAGCAGGTAGAACCAAGGGCACTTGGTTCAGGAGGGACAGATGAAGGGGATGTCAAAGGGAGGCACTTAGAGAAAAGTTTCAGAATAGTGTCTAAAAACCAGTCAACTGAAGAACAACTGGGCCTGCTGTTTGCCCGGTTCAAACAACTTCTGTGTAGTTCCTGCTTATGAGAGGAATTTGGACACTTTTGCTTGAGTGTCTTTGCTTTTTAATCTGTCCCTTTCCCCTCAGGTTGGCATTCTGTTGGCTCAGATGACAAGCTGGCGTTCTGGAAATCAAGGGGACTTCCAACCCAGAGACTTGGGCCTGTAGCTGACTTAAAGGAAATGAAGAGGAAGGCCAGGAGGGATTTACCTCTTAGTAGAGAGGCAAGATCTTAGAGATCTTAGCGCTCAGAGCTGAACCTATTCCAGAATAGGAGAGCTGGTTTGAAGAAGTCAGTCCAGAGAACCCTCTCAAGGACCACCGCTAAGGGCCCCTCGTGTTGCTCTTTAAACAGTCCTGTCTGTGGTAGTGCCCAAGGGCTAGCAAGTACCCAGCCAGTCAGTGACCAGATAGGTATCTGCTGTCAGCATCTGCTAGCTGCATACCCGGGGTCACCACCCCACCATCCACCCTGCAGCGAGTTTTGTGGATTTTAGCTTGAAGTAATTAAGGAGACTGCAGGGTCCTTTCTGCAGGTGAGCACTCTGTCCAGCTCTAAGAAGAGGTGGCCAGAGACTAGCAAGGTCAAGAGATGTGTACTGGGGCACATGTGTGCTTAGTCATGTCACCTTGAGCCAGACCTTCAAAATTAAGATCTTTTCCCATAATGTGTAACCTCTTACTTCCTGTTTCTGACAACCTTTTCAACTCATTCTCTGCTTTGATCCCATCTTCTTTCTCTGACAGGCAGGTGTGAGGGGCATCCTCTTTTCCTTAGACTCTGGAGCTGGTCTTGGGGTGCCAGTCATGCCTTTTCTCTGAATCTGCTGTTGGCCTCATCTTTCTCCCAGAGGCAGGAAGAGCCCCCCCACTTGACCATGTGCATTGTGACTATTTCAGCCCCTTCATTCTCTCTGACTCCTTTGCTTTCTTTTCCAGGAACCTGGAGAGGTGTGGCTGGACCAAGACCTCCCCTGATGTAAGCAGGCTCCATCCTCCCCCTACCACCCATTGCCACCACGTCAGGGGACGGCCTCAAGCCCTGGCCCTCAGAGGAGAGGTAACAGGAGCCCAGAACCGAGACCATGTGACGGCGCTGGCCCTTGCCACCGCCGTCCCCCCACCCTGGCCCCAGGCCTGGCACCATGATGTTCCGAGACCAAGTGGGCATCCTCGCTGGCTGGTTCAAGGGCTGGAATGAATGTGAGCAGACAGTGGCCCTGCTGTCACTTCTGAAGCGGGTTACCCGTACCCAAGCCCGCTTTCTGCAGCTCTGCCTGGAACACTCATTGGCAGACTGCAGTGACATCCAGCTGCTGGAGTCAGAGGCCAACAGCGCTGGTGAGTCTACCCTAGAGACAGGAGTGCTGCTCCGGGGAGAGTTAGAGCAGGTACCAGAGGCCAGCCAGCATTGGTGCTGAGAAATGTGAGCTCTGCTCGTCGGGTCTCCTGGGTAATGTAGTCAGATACTCTCAGGTGTGAAATGGGAACTCCCAAGAGGAAGGGCAATGTAAACTGGAAACTGCCCATAACAGAGGAAGGATCACGTTGGGTTACTTACGTGGGCTGCTAAAAGGAACAGACTAAATTCATTGCATGAAGAAGGGAATAGAAGGTGAGCTGTGATTTGTTTTTCAAACTCTGGAACATCAGAGCTGGGAGAGAGTTTCAGAAATATTCTGAAACCCATAAGCTATCCTATACATTTCCAGAAGTAGATTAGACTCAAGGCATAAATATCTTCTAGAGAGTATTGTTGAATATAGATGTAGTCCTTCATACCAGGACTCAGCTGAGAAGCGCTCTGTCCCGAGGTGGTGTTGGAATAAACCAGACTTGTATAGAACCTGTTCCTAGAGCCTAGGAATAAACAGGAGGTAGTCCAGAGAACCTGCTCAAGGACCACTGCTAAAACTTCTGTCTGTGGCCTTCTGGGCCTTGACTAGGTTGGGTACAGAGCTGCTGACTCCAGTGATAGGTGGAAGATGGAGGCCGACAAGAGGGAGGGTGTGGATACTCAGAAGCTAGCTGGATAGGGGGCTGAGGGGCTCCTTGCAGAGTTTGTCCAATTTAGTGGCCCTTGTTCTTCCCACCTTCATCTTCAACAGTTCCCATGGAGTCCTTGCATGCCAAGTACTCTTAACTTGTGTCTGTAGCTCTGAAAGCAGTGTCTTTGGTGGCTCTTGAGTCAGATTACCTGGGCTGAAATCATACTTGTCATTTGCCATGTAACCAAATAATTTAGCCTCTCTATGCCTCAATTTCCACATCTTAAAGTCAAGATGATAATTACATCTATGTTTAAGGTACTTACGAGGAGTCAGTGAGTTAATGCAGGTGGAGTTCTTCAGTAGTGCCTGGCAAGCGTAAATACCCAGTAGTGTTGGTGGTTTTTTATTGTCAGTAACTCAGGTAGTCCTCACAACCACCCTGTGAGATTGGCAGTATTACTGTCTCATTTTAGAATAAGAAAGCAGCATGGGTTTCTAAGATTGGAGTTAGGGGCGCTACTGAGCTTCCTGGCCTTCATTCTCTCCAGGCCCACTCAGCAACACCTTTAATCACACTGAATTGGATGTACAGGTTGCAGAAGCACCATGGCTGCAGCAGACGATAGTTCCATTGATCATGAGTTACACTGGCCTAGTTCTTGGTCTGGCAGACAAAGAACAGTCAGAGCTCTACTCAGCTGCTGCAGCTCAGCTCCGCTGTTCTTGGCCTTGCCAGGCTCCCCATCAGGGAGGGCCCCCTGTTCCAGCACCCAGATGGAGCTCTGTGGTCTGACTTGTCCCTCCCTACGGGGAGGGCCCCCCTTGGGACAGTCCTGTGTTTTACACAGCTCCATCAAACCCCTCTACTACCTCATCCTGATCAGGCATTAGGTAATTTCTGGATGCCAGCCTTGGCTGTTTATCAGGATTGACAGCGGTGCTTGTTGCTGTGGATTTATTAGAGCACTTTTTGGTTTTTAGAATTGATGAAATCAAACCATTCAAAAGCTAAAAGTGGAGTCTCTTTTCCTAATTCTCATGTTCCTGACTTAAGTTTGTAAGAAGAAGTCTGTGCACATATGAGCACATACATATCTCCTAGCTTTGTCATGTTTTGATTGTTCTAACATATATAGCCAAATATGCATATTAGTTCATTTGCTTTTTTTCTACTTATACAATAATCTGAATAGCGTTCCATATTCAACACATACACACCGCCATTGATGGCTGCATAGTAAGGCAAGGTCACCTTTAGGGAACCCTACTTGTCTACTCAACAGTGCTTTATCTGTTTTTTTGTTTTTGATTTTATTTTCTCTTTTTTACAGTTTTTTGAGACAGGACTCTTACTATAGCCCAGGCTACCCTCAGGATTGCAGTGCAGTGATCCTGCTGCCTCAGCTTCCTCAGTGTTGGGATTACAGGCATGAGCCACCATGCCCAGCAGTGCTTTATCATGCTTAATCCTCACAACATCTAAGAAAGGCCTATTTTACAGGTTGGGAAATTAAGTGACTTACCCTGGGTCACAGAATTGGCTAGAGATAGGCTTCAATTTTGACTTGAGAGGAGTCAACCAGTAGCTCCCTCAGCCATATGGCACATTTGGTCTTGTTCTTCTGGTGCTGAAATAAGGACCTTTTAAGCATCCCTGGATGAATTCGTAGAAGTCTGCGTAACCCCTAGTTTGGAGGTACCTATTTCTGAAGTATTTATTTTCATCACATTGCCCATAAAAACATGCTATATGAAAAAGTGGACCTCTTGGGGCTGGAGTGATGGCTCAGTGGTTAAAAACACTGGCTGTTCGCTCAGAAAACCCAGGTTCAAATCCCAACACCCACATGGTGACTAACAACCATCCGTAACTCCAGTTCAGGAGATCTGACACCCTCTCCTGTCTTCCGTGGGCATTGCGTGACACAGTACACTTAACACATGTGCAGACATAACACTCATACACATAAAATTAAAATTTTTAAATTAAAAAACAGAAGTGGACCTTGAAGAGAAGAGAGTCTGAGTGTGGTGGCGCATGCCTTTGATCTTAGGGGAGGCAGAGGTAGGCAGATCTCTGAATTCAAGACCAGCCTGGTCTACATAGAATTTTATGTCAGCCAGAGCCACACAGTGAAATCCTGTCTCTAAAAAAGAAAAGTTCTTCCTGTACCGTTACCTCAGTATGTCTTATGTTGAGAAGAAGTTTTATATGAAGCTGGCACTTGGATGGGCAGAGCAGTGAGAAAAACAATGAGGGAAGAAAGGGAAGGCCATGTCTCTTCATGGTGAGCAGGAAGGGTGACTGCCAGGATTGTAGCAAAGCATGACTTGAAGGAAGTGGTCATAGTAGTCTGTAGGGCCTTGAATGTTTCTTCCTAATGACATGAGGACTTTTAAGACTAAGGAGGTAGCATCTCCTGTCAGTTCTACCCTTAGGTAAAATCCCCCACATTTCTGCTTAGTTCTCTTAGAACTGGAATCTGGCCCTGGGAAGAACTGTCTGTCCTCTGACATTTCTCTTTGCTCATTGTCACTCTTCATTCTTTGTGTTTCCCATACTTGTATTAGAATCACAAGGGGAGGAGTCAGAATGACTTAAAAAAATCCAGATTCCTGTCTTGATCCCCTCAGACACAGTGAGAGGCCGGACAGACCCCTGGTTCTTCCAAGGACTAGGCACTGTTACAGAAAATGTCCTGCTGCTCCATCTACTTGTCTTGGAACAGCAGACACATGAGGCTTCTGTATCCAGCTCTACCCCTCTTTGGCTATGAGTAAATATTTCAAAATGGGCATAGCCATTCTAAGCACACTTCTCTCTTTGTGCCCAGCACATTGTAGAGCAGTAGTTCTTAGTATATAATGCATGATGGGGTACATCAATGTAGAGATTGCCTAACAAATGTGAGGCCTTGAGTCCTTCCCCAGCACCACCAAAAATTAGAATGAAATCTAATGAGTTACCCTCTTCAGATTTATCCTCTTCAGAAAGATGCATGTTTACTCCCTCAGCCAAGTAGTGAGTTCAGCTGGCCCACTAGTCCCCAATTAAGAGGTACCTTTTCCAGGGACTGGAGTTCATCTGCGTCTCTTGAGATCCCTTCAAGTCAGGAGGTCTGAGCAGTGAGACAGAAGCCCTGTGTTTTCTGGGTTTCATGTCTGTTTCATACAACCAATTTGACTGCTTTCTCCAGTTCTCAGAGAGACCCTGGGTTTATGTCAGTGCTGCCCACCTGTCTATCTTAACAGGATAGGGAGCACAGAGAAACAGAATCAAGTGTGTGCTAGTCCTGTGACAGTCCTCCAGAGACTTTCTAAAAATAATCTGAGGCATAGTCCTCTTTTCAGCTTTAATGCTCCCTGGTTGGCTCCTGTGTGCACCCATTGGAGAAGCACTGGTCTTGATGCTGGTGCTGATTCTGGGTGTGTCCTGAGAGGTGGTGAGGGAACTGTCCTGTGATTTACCTGAAGTGGGGAGCAGGGGCTTACTGCTGTGGAAGGGGGCTTGTGCCCAGGCCAGGCAGCCAGCGTGGGTTTTAAGGAAGCAGAACCTGAGGCAACATCCAAGACCAGAAACAAAAGCAGGACTCTAGGTTCCTGAGCATAGAAAGGGAAGCCCCGGGTTTCCTCTTGTCATCATCCCTGCTCCTCCCAGTCCCGTCTTTCCTGCCGTTTGGAGTTCTAACAGTAATTTAGACCCTCTGTTTCCCACTGATTCTACCTTGGACCAGAAGGGTGGTCCCATGGACTGGAGGGAGGCGATGGATCCAGATGGCCCAGATCCCCTTCCCTCCCTCACCCTATGGCTTCCTGGGCTATATTTCCTGTGTTTCTTCCCACCTCCAGTCTTCTGCGTTAGTTGCTGTATCTAGCAGATTTAGGCCTCTCCCTCTCTAGCTCTCTGGTCTGGGTGGGGAAACTGAGGTCAGGAGGGGGCCATGGCAAGTGAATCACCAGAGTTTATCCCCTGATGCCTCCACCCTTCCCTTTCAGGCTGTACTGACACAGTTCATCAAACAAAAATGTGAGCCCCTGGCTCTCCCCCATGTCTGTGTGATCTGGGATGAGGCAGAGAAGGGCATGTCTGGAGTAGAACCCCAGCTCCTCTGACTAGTGCCAGAGGCCTCTGTGATTGTTGCTGCAGCCCAGCACATAAAAATGGGTTTGCTTTTATGACAGTCTCAAAGATATATTGTCTCCTGTGATTTGCCAGGACCCAGGGTCATGACCTACTTAGCTCTAGTCACCTGGCCAGCCCTACCCTATAGCAGTTGTGCTAAGGAGGATACTCAGACATAGTCTCCGTCATCCTCTCCATGCTCCAGGCTACAGCTCAACTCAGCAAGCAGCCTCTGGCATTACAGTATTCTCCAGCCCCCGCCTCCGCCCACCTCCAGAATTTCATGACTGCAGTGTGCCTCTAACTCCAAGGAACCAGAGATGTGTCTGGTTTTGGTAAATAACTGCAAAATTCCCCACCCTTGTTGGGAATCTCAAGGGGGAGTCCCACATGTGCTCTGCTAAATGAGCCCCTTGCTCCTACATCCCTGATAAAGCCTGGCTCCAGATTTCCAACCAGAAATGGTGACAGAATTCATGTGCTGAGTATTTACACATGCCGGGTGCTTTGGAAGGATGTATGATTCTCTACAGTCCTGTGACTTCAGGGCTTTTACAGCCTCTGCAGAGACAAGTGATCAAGGCTCAGAGAATGTAAAGGACTGGCCCACAATTGCAATTCACTGGGTCACAGAGCTAGAGGTAGTGTGAACCCAGGCAGGTTTTCCTGTTGAACCTACAGGATATGCTCTGCTAGGACTTGAGACAGTGACTGAATTTGGGGGATCCCAGAAAGGGCACATTATGCAAGCATAGACACCAGTACCTTCCAGCAGACCATCTGGATTCAGTTGTACAGGTATTCAGTAGGCCCCTGCTGTGCCTTAGCTCTGGGCCAGGCATTTCTGGTCTGGGCAGGAAACAAGAAGTTCCATCCCCACCCGTCATCTGCAGCCCCAGCTGGGCTCACCCTAAGGGGCCTGAGGTTGCACACATTCCTTGGACTCATTCCAGTTCTCATTGATATTTCCCAGTCCTGGGAGGCCCGCCCTTCCTACCACCACTGCTTAAGACACATGAACACACATTTCTCCCAGGGTCAGCCTCCATTCGTCCAAAACTACTCTCTTCTTTCTGGGCAGTAGAACAAGGTCCTCCATTGAGCCGAACCCTTGAAGCTGTTCTGTCACATCCCCTGGCAGTACCAGAGGAGAAGCTGCATCTCTTAGCCCTGGGGTCCTGGCAGTACCCTGGGGGTGGGGGAAGGCTTAGACAAGGCTTCTCTCTGTCCCTCAGATGCCTCTGGCTACCCTGCAAGGCCTAAACAACAGTGATTGAGAACATAGGGTAGGGATGAAGGGACAGCTGACAGCAGGAGGAAAAGGGAGAAAAATACCCATCACTGAGCCACGTCCTAGGTACTTACTACTCTGTCCACTTTTCACTGTATCACTGCCTAAATCTCAGCAGCCCTGTAATCTAGTCACAGAGAGGAAGCATATTCCCATGACAGCTTCAAGGCCCTTGACTTTGGCCTTAATATTACTATATTTCAAGCCAGGTATGGTGGGGCATGCCTTTAATCCCAGCACAATGGAGGCAGAAGCAGGCAGGTTTCTGTAAGATCAGGGTCAGCCTGATCTACATAGCAAGTTCCAGGCCAGCTGGGGCTACAAGGGAGACCCTGACTCAAAAAAGAAAAAAAACAAAAACAAGAGGGTATTGCTAAGAAGTTTCCACATGACCCAGTGCTAGATAAGGGTAGGAGGACTGGAAAGAAGCTTCCTGACTTCTGGAAGGGTTGTCTCAGGAAGGATCTTTTAAGTGTTGAGATGTTCTGAGGAACAGTTTTATGGTCTTGGAGAGGTGTTCAAATGAAGACAGATGAGGAGGCAGTTTCCTGGCCCTGAGTGACAGGTGCAGAGGGAAAGGAAGAGGAGACTAAGAGAATTATTAGCATTGGAGAGACAGAAAGTCATGGTGAAAGTTTCTTGCATTGTATCAGCAGACATGCAGCTTAGTTCTGGGCTTTGTGGCTTGATGGCTCTGTCACTTCATCTTCTCAAATCTTACTATTTTCCAGGATGGAAATACTAAAGTGGTTATGTGAGGATAAAAACCCATCATGTTCTTAGCACAGTATGTGGCACATAGATGCTCCAGAAGCGTTATCCGTCACTGTTCATTACTAGGAGTATTCCATTCTAGTTTTGACCAGTGCTACAGTCATAAAATGAGTTGATGGTTCTGAGTGGATGAATTCCTGAGCACTTAACAGGAGTTCTCCAGGACGTGAAGAGCAGAGAGATGTAGCTCAAGCAAATGTACAGTTTACATAGAAGTTGAGAGTTGTGTGATTCATTCCAGGGCTACACATTTAAGTAAAATCAAAGACAGATGTGAATTCCAGACTGCAGATTTCTGAACTGGTCATTAGAAAGAAAAACACTTTTCTAGTCTCTGTCCATCCTGCGTTATGGATAGAGATCCTTAAGACCTAAGAAACTTGAGTTGGAAGGCCCTCAGATAATGCACATGTTTTTCTTTTTCTTTTGTATATGAGTGCTTTGCCTCCATGTATATAAGTGCACTGTGTATATGCAGTGCCCATGGAGGCTAGAAGAGGGCATTGAATCCCCAGGAACTGAAGTTAACAGATAATTGTTGGGTGCTATGTAGTACTAGTAATAGTAAAACACTGGTGTTTTCCTGAGGACTGACCTTATGCTGCGTTCTCAATTCCTAGCAGCCATGTTAGGTTCATTTACAGATAAAGAAGAGCTCAGGCTGATAAATCTGAATACTTAGGAGGCTAAGGCAAATGGATTGAGAGTTTGAATGAAGCTAGCCTGAGTTACATAGTGAGACCCTATCTCAAAGAAAAGAAAAAAAAGACATCGAATTTGGAGTTCGCTTTCAGTAGTACATATGCTAAAATTGGAATGATACAGATGATATTCAGATTCATGTTCTATGTTTTTTTGTAGGTCATAAAAACTAAGCTGGGCTGGCAAACGTTCATGGTTCAGTGGGTAAAGGCACTTGCTGGCAAGACTGATGCCCTAAGCTCAATCCCTGGGACCCACATGGTAGAAGGAGACAATTGACTCCTACAAGTTGGCCTCTGACCTCCATGTGCATGCTAACACATGGCACACATGCACAATAATTAAACAGCTTGGGCCTGATGGTGCTGGTTTGTAATGTCAGCTACTTGAGATAGCAAGACAGTTTCAATTTCTCTGTGGGTTGCAGTTCAGGGCTAGCCTGGACCACTTAGGTCCTGTTTGAAAAAGTGAGAAGGCTGGGTATTGTAGCTCTATGGTAGAGTGCTCGCCTAGCATGCTCAGTGAGGTCCTAGGCTCAGTCCCCAGGGGTGAGAGGAGGAAGGAAAGACAGGACCAAGATACAGGATTTAAAATAGAAGAAAAGAGGTTATTGCAGTGGGATCCTTGAATCTCAGCCTTAATGTGAAAGCCTTTATGAATATAGCATGTAGAGAGCCCCAAAGAAGATGGAGTACCCTGAGCTGAATCTTTAACTAGAAGAATAGGAAATGTGGAGTGTCTTAGAAATGAAGATAGTGTTGGGCTGTGAGTTCTTGGTCTTAGTGCAAGTTGTCAGAGTAAACTGGGAAGGAGCTGATGTAATTTTAAATGTGATTTAGGAAGATAAACTTACCTGTGTATAGAAAATGGATTAGAGATGGTCACTTACAGGCAGAGAGACAAGCAATCCCTTACTGTGTCCTGGGTTCTAGCCCACTTTTCATTGTTAGCTCATTGACTCTCAAACCAATGCTATCTCCCAAGAGTTTCAGCTAAAGAAATCAGTGTTTTGGGAAACAGATTACTATGAGTTCAAGGCCAGCCTGGGCTACATAATGAGTTCCAGGTCAGCCCAGGCTACATATAAGACTCCGCCTCCAAAAACAAAGAAAATAAATTAGTGTTTGATGAGATACAGGGTGACTTACCCAAGGTCTAACTATTAAGAATCTAGGCCATCTTGTGCAAGAGCACAGACTTGTTTTGTTTTGTTTTGTTTTACTGAGACAGGGTCTCCCTGTAGCTCCAGGTGTTCTAGAACTCACAGAGATCCACCTGCCTCCACCTCCCAAGTGATGGGATTAAAGGTGTGCCATCATCACGCCAGGCTTATTGCACACTTTTAATAACTGGATTCTAGCACCTTCCCCATTCAGGCAGGCTGTTAGGAAAAGGGGTACTGGCAGCAATGATGGCCAGGCAGGGAGAGGTGGGTATAGATAAAACAGAACAGCCTGTGGACAATAGGAGGAGCTTAAACTCCAGGGTGGCTGATTTGGGGTCTGCAGGTTTGTTGGGTTTTGTCTTGTTTTGTTTTTGAGACACGTCTTACTGTGTAATCCTAGCAGACCTGGAACTCTTATGTAGACCACACTGGTCACTGGTCTCAGACTCACAGAGATCCACCTGCCTCTGCCTCCCAATGCAGGGATTAAAGGCATGAAGCCACCACACCTGGAGTCTCTGTAGGTTTTTGAAGATAGGCGTGGTAGAACGAGGAAAAATAACTTGAGATGCAGGGAGCATGTGTTTGCTCTTAGTACTACAAAGGACAAGATCAGGGATCATAAATGAAGAAAGTAGAGGAGATGAAATGAGGGATGAGACCATGGGCTCTCGAATTTTGTGGCAGTCTCCACTCAAACTTCTGGTGCTCCCTTCTATTCCCTCTGTAGCCATCGTCAGCCAGTGGCAGCAGGAGTCCAAAGAGAAGGTGGTGTCCCTCCTGCTATCCCACCTGCCCCTGCTTCAGCCAGGCAACACGGAGGCCAAGTCGGAGTACATGAGACTGCTGCAGAAGGTGCTGGCCTACTCTATTGAGAGCAATGCCTTCATCGAGGAGAGCCGCCAGCTCCTCTCCTATGCCCTCATCCATCCAGCCACCACGCTGGAGGACCGAAACGCGCTTGCCCTCTGGCTGAGCCACCTGGAAGAACGGCTGGCTAGTGGTTTCCGCACCCGGCCTGAGCCCTCCTACCACTCACGCCAGGGCTCTGATGAGTGGGGAGGACCTGCAGAGCTAGGTCCTGGAGAGGCAGGGCCAGGCTGGCAGGATAAGCCCCCCCGAGAAAACGGACATGTGCCCTTTCACCCATCCAGCTCAGTGCCGCCCGCCATCAACAGTATTGGGAGTAACGCAAACACAGGTGAGGGGGTCTCCTAAAGTGGTCATACCTATTTGAACATGGTCTGACTAGGCTGTCTTCTTTTGCTTTGTGTCCTTGGCAAGTCCACTCACGTCTCTGGTATGTAACAGAAGCACTGCAGAGGTTGTGAACTGGCCTTCCCAGAGCTGAATCTGACTTATAGATGTGTCTCAAGAACTCAGGTTTAGTTTTATTTTTAAATAAATTGGTATATAAACTTTCCCATTAAAAATCAGATTTCCAGCCGGGTGTGGTGGCACAGAGGCAGGGAAAAAAAAATCAGATTTCCACTTGGGCATGCATGGTGTTGCACACCTTTTTTTTTTTTCAATATTTTATGTGTATGCATGTATTGCCTGCATATATGTAAGTGCTCCTGTGTCGTACAATGCCTACGGAGGTCAGAAGAGGGCGTCGGATCCCCTGGAACTGGAGTTACGGACGGTTGTTAGCTGGATTCAAACCCAGGTCTTCTGTAAGAATAGCCAGTGTTCTTAACCGCTGAACCATCTCTCCAGCCCTGGTGTTGCACACCTTTAATTCCAGCACTTGGGAGGCAGAGGCAGGCAGATCTCTGTGAGTTTGAGACCAGCTTGGTCTACATAGCAAGTTTCAGGCTGGGGCTACATAGTGAGACCCTTGTGGAAAGTCCAGAGAGCTGGCATCTCAACAGCCTATATTCCTAGTGGCTACTGAGATTCCCCTCTGTTACAATGCACCCTGCACACCAGCCCATCTTCCTGTGACCTGCCTGCCCATCTTAGCATTTCTGTTACCTACCTGCCTGGCCTCTGCATACCTCTGGTGTGAATGGATGCCATCACCTGAGTTTTCTTCTGGATCACTTGGACTTTTTATCTCTAACTCAGCTTCCAGCATTGTTTCTGAGAGATCTGTAAATTTGTCCCTATGAGACAAAGCTCATGCTGTGAAGCATCAGCAATCATAGGTGATACTGGGCTGCCCATGCTCTCGGCAGTGCTGTTTTAGATGCGATCCCAGTCAGTCCTCACAGTTACATTGTTAGTCCCATTTGACAGATGAGGACACTAGAATTCAAAGCGCTAAAGCCCCAAGGCTCAGATCTTAGCAGCCTGATGCCAGAGCTGCCTTTGACCACAGTGTTGGCCTGCCAACCTCTTGGACATGAAAGGGTTCTCAGAGCTCCAGAGGCTGGTTAAACAGGAGGAATTGGTATTAAGGTGCCTTTTTGAAATGTTAGTTGAGTTAAAACAGAATGAGACAGTGTGACTTTTTAAGCCACAGTTGAGGTTGGCATGGGGTAACAGAAAGTGAGTGGTCCCAATTTAGCCTCTGGTTGTCAGCCTCCTTCAGCAGGCACTGGCTAAAGCAAGTCAGGGAAGTTAGAGGGCTTGGAGGGCATTTCCAGTGAACTCTGGCAATCCCAGATATCTTAGACCTCATTTTCCAGCTACAGAGTTCCATGTTTCCTGGTCCAGGTTTGAAGGATACCTTAACAATGATCTGGTTAAGAAATACTGAGCACTTCGCTGGGAGTCATTTCAAGGACCAGGCAGTGTGGCTCTGGAGCTCGGACTCTGAGTACTGTATTATACTGCCTCCATCTAAAAGTGACCTGTGCGCTGACCACCCCAAATGTTCTCGGCTCTGCTGCTCAGAACCTCATCCGATTTTCTGGTTTTGCTCTTCCTTTTGGCAATACTGGGGATTTCAACCAAACTAGACAAGGGCTGGGCCCCACCCCCAGCACTCCCAACAGCTTCGAAGGACCACGCTTACGATGTGTTGGATGGGGTACGGAACAAAGAAGAGGACTGGGCATATATACAGAGGGTATTATATACAGCATGGTTGAATGTCATGGCATTGTCAAATAAGAGTGAACAGTGTGCAGCAGTTCTGTAATTTTTAAAAAATATTTAATTTTTGTGTGTGTGAGTGTATTGCCTGAATGTATGTGAGTGCACCTGTGTTGTGCAATGCCGCGGAGGTCGGAAGAGGGCTTCAGATGCCCCTGGAACTAGATGGAGTTAAGGACGGTTCATAGCTGCTATGTGGGTGCTGGGGATCGAACCCGGGTCCTCTACAAAAGCAGTCAGTGCTCTTAACCACTAAGCCATCTTTCCAGCCCCCAGTTCTGTAATTTTACGAGGGGTTGCAGTGGCACATTAGTACCCATTACTGTGCTGAGGACTCCATATGGAAATGGAAGTAGGGACCTGTCCAAGAGCACTTGAGATCAGAGGTGACCGAGTTAGGATTTGAACTCAGCTCTTAGGGCTACAGTTTGGAACCTTGAAGAATAGGATGAAGCTTTTGGATATCAGGCAGTTGCAGAAAACAGGAAACCATTAAGATATTTTTGAGTGGGAGGCATGGATTGGCCTGGGAGGGCAGGCAGGGTGGGTTTGGGGTGCTGCCAAGGACAGACCAGGGTTTCTTGGAGAGTGTAATGCCATGGATCTCTAACCAGCATTACTGTTTTTGTAGTCCTCAGCTGTGGCCAGCCTCCACCCCAGCATAGGCCAAGCAGGGCTCCTCAGGAACTGCATGGTCATTGCAATCAGGGCAATTTCCTGCTCTCTCAGCCTCATCTGCCGGCTTCTTGGCCAAGAAGGGAGGAAGGAGGTGGCCAGAGACACCAAGACAGGCACAAAGGCCTGTATTGAGGGTTTTCCAGCCCTTGGGGCCCAGAGTGCCATCTTTCTCCAGGAGGCCCCAAGTGAGCCAGAAGCCACAGAGTCCAGAAACTTGGAAGGAGCCCTGAGTAGAGACCTCCAGCAGGATACTGGACAAGAGCTGAGCCTGAGGGGTGGGCCAGTGCACCACCCTCTCTCGGGTGACTTCCTGTCTAGGGGCATCAGTATTGTCACAGATAGTAGCAGAAGGTGCTTTGGGGCCTGCACCAGGGTGGCCTTCTCCTGGGCACAATGTCTATGTCACTGGTGCACTGGCAGGATCCCCAGTTTCACCATCAGAACAAGGCCTTGTTCCCTTGTTCATATGTATATGCTCCCCACCTCCCACCCCCCACCCCGGCCCTGTTCCTGTGGGAACTGGGACAAAGAATTTCAGCTTCTTGGGCCTTGCTGTCCTCACCTAACCAGGCTTTTTGGCTTTGTTGCTTTCTTCCTCTAGACTGCCAAGGGCACTTAAAGATTCCCTGTGCTGAGTTCACAAGACCCCTTAGCACCCATTTGTCCTTTATGAAACTTGGTTGGAGGGCTCCTGTGTTTTGTGTCCTGCACCTGAGCCTGTGGAAATGATTGGGCCAGGTTGCATCCTTCATAAGCCCATAGCCCAGTGCAAGAGACTGGCTAGCACAGAGGGCAGGCAGCAAGTGCTTGGCTTGCAGTAGCCACAAAGGAGGTGCTTGAGTGAGTCTTGGAGGTGGCAGCAGCTGGCAGAAAGGGATGATGAAGCAGTGATAGGGCAAGAGGGAGAAGGCAAGATCCAGATATTGAGGAGATCCTCTCTTGTCTGGATAATCAACTCGGATCCCTTTGCTTCACTCAGAAATGGAGTGGACAGAGTGAGGTTCCCTGGGGAGTAGAGTTCAGAGCTTACCCTCAACTGCCAGGCCTCTTAACTGGCCAATTTGGGTTCAGTCGGGAGGTGGGGGGAGATAATAAACAGATGTGAGGCCAAATAACAGGGATACTAACTAAAGAAGCAGTTGATTAGCCAGGTGTGGTGGTACATGCCTATAATCCTAGCACTCATGTGCTGAGGCAAGAGAATCATGAATTTGAGGTCAACCTGGGCTGCCTAATGAGCTTCAGGTCAGCTTGGGTTACAGCAAGACCTTTTCTCAAGCCCAGTAATCCCATCCCCTTTTCCCTCCATCCCCTGCCCCCCCAACTCCCCACCCCCAGTTTAAAAAATCAGGATACTTCACTTGGTTCATTTGTGAGTGTTAATGAAGCAGCTGCCTGGCTGGGCCCCGCTGTGATTGCTGAGGCTGTGATGTGGGCAGGATAGGTCTGCTTCCAGCAAAGGGGGGCGGTTAATGAGCAAGTAAACAACCACACAAGGTAATTTCAGGTTGTGATAGGTGTTGAAAGAAAGATGGGAGAGTAGCTGGGGTTGAGGATTGGGAAGCAGCAACAAGATGGAAGGTTCAGTGTCAGCTTCAGGAGGGGACATTTGAGGTGCAGCTTGAGATGGCCAGCTGCTAAGATTGAGGCGCCAAGAAGGAATGGGTGGGGGTGCTTAGTGGCAGAGCGCTTATCTAGCATGCAGGTGGCCTGGGTTCTGTCAGTACCACAAAAAGAGAAAAGGAAATAAAAGACAGGAAAGAGCAAGTACCTAAGTGTCTTGGTGCAAGGCTTGAGTGCCCCAGGAGCAACTAGAGGTTCAGAACCAGGGTGGTAGCACGTCTGTCCCAGCACTCAAGAGACAGAGGCAGGAGAAAGCTTTGAGAGGCCCTCAAAAGAGGAGCAGGTAGAATCCAGGAGAATTGAGGGCTAGAAAAGCCTGACCCAAGGGCTGGACTGTGGGAAGAGAGGTAAGAGGTGACCAGGGACTAAGTCCTGCCTGACCCATTAGGTGTGTGGAAGAGTTTGGATTTTGTTGTCAGCTTGAAAGAAGCCACCTGGATCTAAGCAGGCAGCACTTGGTCAGGGTGAGGTGACATACACCTGTATTCCCAACACTCAAGGATCACTGAATTAGAGCTAATGGCCCCAAATGGAGCCCCCCAAATTGTAATAGCCAAAGTAACTTCATTTTCTTAATTTGAGCCTGGCTACAAAGTGAGAACCTATCTCAAAAAAGCTCTCCACTGGGCGTGGTGGCGCATGCCTTTAGTTCCATCACTCAGGAGGCAGAGTCAGGCGGATCTCTGTGAGTTTGAGACCAACCTAGTCTACATAGTGAGTTCTAGGCCACCTGGAGCTTCAGGAGACCCTGTCTCAAAAAAAAAACGGAAAAAAATAAAATAAGAAGCTCTCCACCCCTCAAAACCATCAGCATGGCTGCTGTAAAGGGAAGGGACTGTAGGAAACAAGAATAAAGGGAAGAAGCCAGTTAGGAGGCATAGCAGTCATTCGAGCCAGAGCTTGCTTGCCTTCAGTGTGAGCACAGGAACGGGGCAGTTCAGAGAAGCGATTAGCAGCATGCTGGGGAGTTAGGGTGTGGGGGCTTAGGAGTACCTGTAGGCATTTCCCCTTGGTTCCTTCCCCCTGGAGAATTATGGGGTAGAATGGACCATGGTCTCTCTTATGCTCAGATCCCCTAGCCTGACCTCTTACTTTTCCCTCTCTGGCCAGGTCTCCCCTGCCAAATCCACCCTAGCCCACTGAAGCGCTCCATGTCACTCATCCCTACAAGCCCCCAGGCCCCTGGTGAGTGGCCGAGTCCAGAGGAGCTTGGGGCCCGGGCTGCTTTCACCACGGCCGACCACGCACCCCTTTCGCCGCAGAGCAGTGTGGCCTCCTCTGGCAGTGAGCAGACGGAGGAGCAGGGCTCCAGCCGCAACACTTTCCAGGAGGATGGCAGCGGGATGAAAGGTGCATCTGGAGGGCCATACCAGGAGCCTTCTTCAGGGCCTTACCAGAGTGGGAGGACAGAAAGTTGCTGGTAGCTGTGACCTGAGGAGGGGACAGGTCTGAGAGCAGTAGATAGCCCCTGCCTTCACATACTCCAGGCTGAGAAGGCCAGCCAGGGCTCAGGTAACTGACAGACTGGACAAATCAGCAAGGCCATCCTGGTGGCTTGGAGGGTCAGGTGTCCTGCCTGGGGTAGGCCACTTGAGAGGTCCTTGCTAGACAGGTAGCTAGACAGGTAGAGGCAGCTTCTGGTCTCATCCCCTTCCAATTCACTGCAATGTCTAAGGCTGCCTGTGGCTTATGCCCAGTCCCTCTCTGCATCCCTCCCTGTGGTCACAGGGTCCAACTCCTGACCTTTTACCCTCCTTTTCTACAGATGTGCCCTCGTGGCTCAAGAGTCTGCGCTTACACAAGTATGCTGCTCTGTTCTCACAGATGAGCTATGAGGAAATGATGACCCTGACTGAGCAACACCTGGAGTCACAGGTGAAGGCAAAGGATCCATTGGGGAGGTATAGGGCCAGGACCATTGGGTGCTGCTCCTACCACCAAGTGTCCTCTGTCTCTGGTCCCTCTTGGGATGCCCCTGTATATGTCACCCTCTATTCCCAGCTTTCCATCTTCTGTCCTTACCACAGAATGTCACCAAAGGTGCCCGCCACAAGATAGCCCTGAGCATCCAGAAGCTGCGCGAGAGGCAGAGTGTCCTCAAGTCCCTAGAGAAGGTGAGGACCTGGTATCCTCATCTCCAAGGCTGACTGACTGCCCAGTGGTACTGGCAGGTGGAAGGCTTTGGGTCAGCTCTGTTGGCAGCTGCTTAGGCCTCCTCACTCTTCAGATCTGACCCCTGGTGGCCCCAGGCCTGGGAGCCAGATTCCAGGGACCTTGAGCAAGTTGGCATCAAAGAGTTTACTTGCTATTGACTGAAAGGCTTCCTCCCTGCCTGTCCTGGTTTGTGATTCTAGAATAGCCCCATCTTTCTCAGCAGTATATCTGATGGGTCTCTGGGGGTTTGGGCAGGGGCAACAGGTCTTTCCATTAGACTTACCCACTCATTCTCCTGTGTCTTCCTGTTTACCTTTCTCTTCCCCTTTTCTTGCTGCTTCCTTCTGGTTGTTTCTTCTCCCTGTGTCTTAGTCTGGATCTCTGCTTCTTCCTTGGAGAGGAAGAGAGTGTGTGCATGGTGTGTACCAGTCAAGAGTGGACTAGAAGTGCCCTTAGCTGTCCCCTGCATGTGCTGGAACCTTGTATACCATGTAGTCTCTGAGCCTCATCTGACCACACTTCTGTGGCTATTCTACATGCCCTGACCACGTCCTTCTTGCAGGATGTGCTGGAAGGCGGGAATCTGCGGAATGCTCTGCAAGAGCTGCAGCAGATCATCATCACCCCCATCAAAGCCTACAGTGTCCTTCAGGCCACTGTGGCTGCTGCTGCCACCACCCCTACTGCCAAGGATGGGGGTCGGGGGGAGCCACTGCTGCCAGGTGCTGAGCCACCCCTCACCCACCCTGGAACAGACAAGGGCACTGAGGCCAAGGACCCTCCGGCTGCAGAGAACTATCCTCCTCCACCAGTTCCAGCTCCCTCTGATAGCAGCGAGCCAGCCCCAGCTCCTGTTGCCGATGGCGACATCCCCAGCCAGTTTACACGGGTGATGGGCAAAGGTAAGAGCAGCCCAAACCAAGCCCAGAATCCTGAGGCAGACACTAGGTGAACCTAGGCACCAGGGATCAAGTCCAAATTAGACAAGGGACAACACTTCTTAAAGCCCCCTAGTGCAGAGCCTGCAAAGAAGCTGAGACTGGGGATGACCAGATCTCTCCCTACAGGCCTGTGTGGGATGATGGTGACAACCCTTGCCTTCAAAGCTCAGGTGTTGGAACTTATCCAGCCTGAGAGCTGAGGGCATGTTGGGGGTGGGGCGGTGTCTAAGCTCCTGCCCTTTCTCATGTTCCTCAGTGTGCACCCAGCTGCTGGTGTCCCGACCAGATGAGGAGAATATCACCAGTTACCTCCAGCTCATCGAAAAGTGCCTGACTCACGAGGTAAGGACTTTGTTAGGGGTTCCAAGAGGGTAAAAGGCTGCTCTACCTCTTTGAGGGCCCACACTGCAGTGTAGGCTTCAGAGGCTTCTCAGAGCTCTCGTACAACTCCTATGGAGAATGGCCCCTCCTCGTGCTCGTCTCTGCTCTCAGTCTCAGTGCTTGTACAAGTTCCCCAGTGTCCCTTCACCAAACACTCCTGCAGGTTCAGGGTTCCTTGCCTCTTGTTCTTCACCTTCACAAGGATAGATGACCACACTTAGTTACCACTGCATCTGTGTCCCCCAGCTAACCTGTGAGCGTAGCCCTCTGTGTCCATCACCTTCCAGCACAGAGCAGGTGAGCAGGGGAAGGCAGGTGTGAACCAAGTGCCCTCCCGCTCCCTCCATTCCAGGCTTTCACAGAGACGCAGAAGAAGCGGCTGCTGTCCTGGAAGCAGCAAGTGCTGAAGCTTCTCCGGACATTTCCACGCAAGGCTGCTCTGGACGTGCAGAACTACCGGCAACAGAAGGGGTAGGTGGGCACCCTCCTTAGCACTGCAGGGCTGGCACATAGGTGTCTAAAGGGCTGGTTGTGTTCTGGGTTTGGCCCCCTAGAAAGAAAATCAGGGTGTTGTTAAAACTTAAAGGAGGAAAAGATTGATGAAAAGAAGCTGACCTGAGATTACTCTCCAGGAGAACTTTATTAAGAGATGGGACCCCGAAGGGGGAGTGTAGGCTTCATTAGGTGAGGGAGCATCATGGCCATGGGAGGGAGTAGGGAGAGAGTGAGCTGCAAGGTATGTGGCCTGATTTCTGGAAGAGAGAGGAAGGCAACTAGAAAGACTGATCTAACAGTTGATAGCAGTACAGTAGGTATAGGGCTGGGACATAAGAGTGCAGAGAGCCAGCCAGGCATGGTGGCACACACCTTTAGTCCCAGCACTTGGGAGGCAGAGGCAGGAGGATCTCTGTGAGTTGAAGGCCAGCCTGGTCTACAAAGTGAGTTCCAGGCCAGCTGGGAACTCAAAAAAAAAAAAAAGTGCAGAGAGCCTTCCTAGCACCATAAGGCCCTGGATTCTCTCCCCAACATTACAAGAAAAGGAAACAGGTGCTGAGGTAGCAAAGAAACAGCATGTGTCCAGGTGTCTCCCCACCAGTATGTAGAAGGCTCTGAGGTCGCTTCTCACACCAAACAACACACCTCTCCCTTGAGAAGTAGCATTCAGAGAACTACTTTGAAAAGAACAATAGGAAACTTCTCTATACTCCCCATATCATCCTGGGGATGGGCACCCTTGGTCAGGAGGAGACAAGATGTAAAAAAAGGTCCCAGGGACATGGTCAGGGAATTCTACATGCTGGAGTTGTAAGGGAAGATAGAGCCCTCCACCTATGCTAACACCCTGCCTATTTTTACACAGCTGGGCATTCGGCTCCAATTCGCTCCCCATAGCTGGCTCTGTGGGGATGGGGGTGGCCAGGCGAACCCAGCGGCAGTTCCCAATGCCTCCTCGGGCCCTCCCACCTGGCAGGATGGGCCTCCTGAGCCCTTCAGGCATTGGGGGAGTTTCCCCTCGACATGCCCTCACCAGCCCCAGCCTTGGGGGCCAGGGCCGACAGGTAAGCTGGCTGGAGGCAGAAGTCCAAGTGCTTCTGGGATTGGGGGTGGCAGCACTGGGATGTGTCTGTGTTTCTAGGCCTGGGCCTCTCCCATTTATGCCCTCACTTTCTCCCCATGTCCTCTGCAGAACCTGTGGTTTGCCAACCCTGGAGGCAGCAACAGCATGCCCAGCCAGAGCCGCAGCTCCGTGCAGCGCACCCACTCGCTCCCGGTCCATTCGTCACCCCAGGCCATTCTCATGTTCCCTCCAGGTAAGGCATTCGGCCGGATCAACCTCCTCAGTTGACCTTTCCTCACCTGGGTCTCACATACACTCTTCCTTCTCGATGTGTAGCATCTTATCTTCTGCTGCCTGTGTGTGTCTTTGCCTCCCTATGCAGTGCTGTGCATGTTGATCTGTCACCGTCTCTTTATAGGCTTGCTATAAATGAATATGCATGATCAGGATGAGGGTTCTGTGGAGGGGAGTGTAGCCCGTCAGCCCACCTGCTTCTGTCAGAGGCCACTGAGACTGATGTATTGTAAAGGGTGGTGAAAGGTGGGAGGCTCTTTCACCTCTGCTCACAGACAACCTGGAGGTCAGAGGTCAGGAGGGCCAAGTTGGACAGGTGGCAGGTCAGAGATATGCTAGCCATGGGTTCCTGCTTCACTGGACAAGGGAGAGTAGCTCATTTGTCTTGACTGGGCCCATTGCTTGCATGCTGGGCTAGGCATGGCATCTCTGAAGGAAGACTGACTTTCAGTGGGTTGCCCTGGAGAGGTTTTAGATTTGCAGGTGACCCTAAGCTCTTGTCAGAAACCTCCCAGTCAGTGGAGATTCTGAATTTATTAGTGTGGATTGCCATATGTGGAGCCAGGGGTCTCCATCTCTAGTGTTCATTCTAGGACAAGGCTTGGCACACAGTGGGCATATATGTGTAAATGTAGGTTGTAAAGTGAGCAGATGGGTGCATTCTGGAAGCCAAAGGTGGGGAACCGTTCTGTGTGCCTGACTGTGAGGCAGCCTTCCTGCACTGTACAGTGGAATCCCTCAGCCGCTTACAAGAGGGCGCTGAGGTTCTCACCAGTAGCTGCTTTTATACAAAATGTTGACTTGTTCAATTTCAAAGCTTGTTTTCAGGAGAAATGGGGGTCTGCCAAGACTTGAGCTCACGGTTTAGAATGTCAGGGTGAAAAGCTCAAAGTAGGAGCCAGGTCCTGGGAGTCCAGTTGGAAGCTCGGGTGTCCCCCTGCTTCCAGCTGAGGCAGGATGCTTGGCAGTATGAGGTAGAGGCAAGGTCTGCCCAGGAAGGTGGGCTCTCTCCCAGATGCCAAATAGGCTCTCTTGAGAAGTGCTTTGAGAGCAGGCCCCACAGCTGCTGTTCTACCTTGCTCAGCCTACCTGGATTGCATCCTGTTCAGAGGAGGCCAGGTGGGCCCAAGTGAGCACAGGAAGGACCTCAGCTGAGCTTTTGCACCAAGCACAGGGGGCAGGCCATCAATCAGCCTGGGGCTGCCCAGTGTCTGGGGCAGGTGCCCAGACTGCCCCAGGCAGCTTGGAGTCCCCAAAAGAGTCACAGCCTGTGTGTGGTCTCCAGGAATGCTCCCTCAGCTTCACATTGCTTCCTGTCTGCAAGTCTGGCTTTTTCCACGTTGCCAAACCCCTGCTTTGGCTGTTGTCTCCCTGCCTGCTTTGTGACACACCAGGCCTATCCTTGTCTCTGCCCAGCTGTGTCCTCCACCCATTTGTATACATGTCTTCTGAGCTGTCTTATCTCTTGGCCCCTGTTCATGCTGCTTCTGCTTCCTGGCCCTCTCCTCTGCCCATTCTGGTTAGCCTTCCCTTACTACCACCATTTTCCTCTCTCCTCCCCAGACTGCCCGGTTCCTGGGCCTGACCTGGAGATCAATCCCACCCTGGAGTCTCTGTGTCTGAGCATGACAGAACACGCCTTAGGTGGTGAGCATTTTCTCTTTCCCTGACCCAGCTCCCACCTACCCAGCATCTCCACCTCTCAACCGAGCAACTCGGAGCCATCCTGAGGGTCCTAAGGGGAGGCCAGACTCCAGGGAGGGCCCGTCTGGGATGACTGGCTACGTGAGTGCCTTTCCTCCGCCCTCCCCCCAGTTCCTGATCCTCCTCCCTTCCTCCCTTTCTTACCACAGATGGGACAGACAAAACCTCCACCATCTGACGGGACCCACAGCCCAGCGCACCCATAGGCTCCCCGGGCGGCGGGCGGGGCCATCCCCCAACGGGCTTCTCCTCGGCAGCAAAAGGGTGGGCTGGCACAGCTATACATTCTAGTATTTTTCTACTCTCTCATCCTTTTAACTTTTGTTTAACATTGGCACATGCCTTGCTCACTCCTAGGCCCGTTGAGGGATCTCGGCTGAGGCCAGGGAATAGAGGGGGCAGCCAGGATAAAGGGGGCAAGGACCAACCAGACTGCCTGCCCCTTCCCTCCCAAATCCCCCACTGGCCCCATCCCACCCCTGCCTCTTCCAGACTGCTGACACCTGTCCCTCTCTGAGGGAGCAGACCCCTAGAGACAAACCTTGTGCAGCCTGCTCAGAAACATGACAATGGGGGAATGAGCAGTGTGGACAGCCTGCTCGCCACTATGTCACTGGAGAGGAGCCCTCTCCCCTGCCCCTACTCTTCCCCATTCTGCCATTCCCTGGGACAGGCGCCATCTTCCTCCCCTCTTGCCCTGTTTATCAGAGGTTCTCTAAAATTAATTTCTTAGGCCTATTTAAGATACATATTTATATAGTTCTTAACGGTTTTTCTCTGATCATTCCCTGTCATTTTTAGAGTCCCCAGGCCTTTCTCTGAGCCAGGACAGTGGCAGGGGGAGCCTGAACTTTGAGGGGAGAGGGCAGAGCCCCCTCCTCCAGTCCCCCTTGCCCTTCCCCAATCCCAGCCCCCAGATGCAGAGGTTGAAGGTGGGCAGCCTGGACAGCGGTGAGGTCAGGAAGTCTGTTGCCTTAATGTCCCCTTCCTCCACTGATACACCCTTCTCAATCCTCAGGTCTGTTGGTGATAGACTTGGGGGTAGGAACCCAAGAAAGGGGATTGTTCGGTTTTTGGTTTTTTTCCCACCCCTCTTTCTTTCAACCTCTCCTACCCCCCCCCGCCCCCCTGTTATGTCATGACCTCATGTAAGTGGAACACTATATCATAACCCAGAGGTGCAGCCTGGCCCGAGTCATACAAACCCTTTGCTCCCTTGTTATTGATGAGGGCTGGTGCTGGGGCCCAGGTGGAGGGAGGGGATTTGGGGGTTCAGATTGTGGGGAAGCCATGGTTCCCCTATTCCAACCCCTTTTGCCCCCCTCATTGGGACATTCTCAAGCTTTTCACACCGAAAAGGAAAAAAAATGTTATTTTTAGATACATTTTATGAATAACTTTTGTTATGAATATGGCTGGTAACCATTGTGTATGTTATTAAAGATACAAAATGTTGGGGAAAAAAAAAAAATTGAAAACCACAGTCCTCCCTGCACTGTCAGCCCATCCCCTAGACCTTGCCCCTGCCTCCTGGTCCCTCCCCTGCTCTGAGCCCAGCGAGGGAGAACCCAGGGGGTAGAGTGGCCCTGGGGACCTGCATCTGGTCCCCACCTCCTCCCAGTGCCGGGCTGGGCGGGGTGTCAGGTGTATTTATGTACCTCTTGCACACTCATCAACCTATGCAAGTCCCCACCCCGGCCCTCCAGGTTTCTGTGCCTTTGCTCATTCCCCTCAAGCTCCCGGGCTTCTCCAGCCCCTCCCAGTAGCCGTGGGAAGCGGGGTGAACAGCCACCTGTTTGGAATAAAGCAGGATGTCCCTCTCACAGGACCCTCACCTCCCCCAGCCGGTCCAGTCTTGTCTTGTTCACTCCCCATCAGGGTGACTGACCCTGCCTGGCACTGGAAGGTGGTGAGGGATACCTTCCCCCAGAGGGAGGTGAGAGCTACCCCCCACCTGACAGCAGAGTGTAGGACGCAGGCGGCCGCACTCTGACAGGCAGGACCCTGACCCTCCCAGCTCCCCAGGCCCCTCCATGGTTTCCCTCCCCACCCACTTCTGTCCCCAGCCCCACTGGCAGAATCAGCTTTGAGTAACTGTACATTTTTCTCGCTGTTGGAGAAGACTTATTTGTTGGAGTTTCAATTGTTTAATGGTCTGGGCTTATTTTGGAAAAAAAAAAAAAAAAAGAGATTCTGATCTTTGTTATTCTGCATTTCCTGTGAAACCCAGGGGCATTGCTTCTGTGCCTCAAGTGAAGGTCCTTGAGGACCTGGGGGAGGGATGGGTTGGGTGAAGATCAGAGCAAGTCAAAGGAGGTGGCCTTTATTAACAGCAAAGGTTGAGGGGTAGGGGGCGCAACCAGGCGGACCACTAGAAAAGTGCCTTCCTGCTCTAAGAATGGTTTCTGTGCTGGCTTCTGCGGCCAGCTCTGGGGTTCAGTCACTATCACTGTCAGCCTCACTGGAGTCGGAGGCTGCAGCCTCACTGCCGTCCTCCTGGGCAGAGTGCTCACTGCCACTGGGGAAGGGGCTGGCGCTGCGGCTCCTGCTCTGGCTGCGGCTCCGCTGGCCACCCCCATCGCTGCCACTGTCTGAGTCGTTGTCACTGCCCCCGTGGGCCTGCCCTCTGTCTTCATCATCAGAGTCGGCATCATCTTCTGAATCAGCATCACTACCGAAGATCTCCTCTTTGTCCCGAGCAGCGCGGGCTTCATCTTCACTGCTCTCATCTTCGCCACTGCCACTTTTGTCACTTGTCTCGTCCCTGTCACCCTCTTCCCGTTCACTCTCACTGCCAGAACGCTCGTCCTCACTGCCCTCCTTCTCACTGCTGCTGCCTTTCTCCTGCTCCTCATCTGTGAGGAAGCAGGGACAGGTGAGACCCTGTTACCCACACTCCCCACACTCGTAGGGTGTGACCAGTCCCTATTTACCTGAGCCCCCGCCTTCTTTCTCTTCGGCCTCCATTTCCTCCTCCTCTTCTTCCTCTGGTTCGTGGTTTTCCAGCTGAGCCTTCCGTGCTTCCTAGCACATTGGGAAAGGATAGGTGTTCTGTCAGACCTCTGTCCCTGTGCTCGCTACTACCCTCCCTGTAGGTATCCTGGACCAGAAGAGTTTGTTACCTGGGCTTCTAATTCCTTCTCGTTCATGTCCCGGTGTTTGACCACAAGCAAGGCATTGGTACCTGACTGAACCCCAGCCTTGGCCCGGCGCTTACTAAGGCGGACTCTGCAGTGGGCATTTGTAGAAGGGGAAAGATTTGGTCAAAGATTATCAGGGCCCAATCTCACCTGACACTTGGTTCCCCATCAATGTTTGACCCAGCGCACACCAGGGAAGGATTTTATATGCAGTGGATGAGAGAGATGATATATATGGGATATTTATGCCTGTGTGATGTGAGTTACCCAACACTTAAAAACTGGGAAATGAGGCCAGGCATGGTGGTGCACACCTTTAATCCCAGCACTCGGGAGGCAGAGGCAGGTGGATCTCTGAGTTCAAGGCCAGACTGGTTTACATAGTGAGTTCTAGGACAGCTGGGGCTACAAGGAGACCCTGTCTCAAAAAAAAAAAAAAAAAAAAAAAACCTGGAAAATGGCAAATCTGAGTATCTGGCTTTTGAACAGGAACAACAGCAACAGTGGACTGAAAATGGAATGTGATGCTACTCTTGTTATTGTTACCTAGAGGCCTTTCTTTCATGTTTCCAGTCAGACTGTGGGATCAGAACTTGGGATCTGTTAGCAGAAACTCAAGTCTTACTTTCCCAGTTCTCAGCCCTAGGAGTACTATGACAAGTTAACTTTCAATCACAGGGAGAGACTTAAAAGTCTCTTTTTCTGAATTGTCAAATGTTACCTTTAACGTGTTGGGGGGTTGAAGAAAGAGCTCAATTGGTAAAGTGTCTGCCATGAAAGCATGAGGATCTGTATTTGTAAAGCCCAGGCCTGCTGAAGCACATCTATAACCCCAGCTCTGGGGGGAGAGAACAGAGACAGGCATACCTGGAGCTCACTGACAGCCAACCTAGCTCCAAGTTCAGTAAGAAACTGTCTTAGAGGTTAGAGAAATGACTCAGTTAAGAGAGCATTGACTGCTAACAACCATCCCTAAAACAATCATTTGTAACTGGTATTCGGGGGATCTGACACCCTCTTCTGACCTCCATGGGCATTGCATGACACTGGTACACTATATGCAGTCAATACACTTACCTTTAACCCCAGCACTCAGGAGGCAGAAGCAGGCCATCTCTGAAGTTGAGGCCAGCCTGATCTACATAGTGAGTTCAGGCCAGCTGGGGCTAAAGGAAGACCCTATCTCAAAAAATAAGATGGACATAAGGCTGGCCAGATGGCTTAGCAGGTAAAGGTGTCTGCCACCAAGACTGAGGACCTGAATTTGATCCCTGACACCCCATGGTGGAAGGGGAAAACAAACCGTTCCCCCTTACCCCTCAGTTCTCTGACCTCCATGTGGCATGCACATACACACAGAAACCAATAGACAAGACACCTGACATCAACATCTGGCCTCCACAGGCATGTACACGTACAACACACACCCAAAAAACCATATTAGGATGAGGGGGTGTAGCTCAATAGTAGAGTAAGCGTACTTGGCTTGGCCTGCACAAGGCCATGGGTTCCTCCCCAGCACTGCAAAACAAAATGCCTCATGTAGTTTTGTGTGTCACCTTCTACTTTGACTATTTACTTGCCCGTGAAATTTTGTACTAATATCAGGAGAAAGAACACTGGGTTTGTGCCCTGCATTAATGAAGATTTTCCTTCAGATTTAGATTAGGACCAGCCAATATGCATAAGCAGACTCCTGCTGCTCTCACAAATACGTAAGACCTCCAGGGTGGCTCTTGCATGCACAGTCTTGAGAAGCACAGGTGATGAATGAGGCAGTGCTGAGTACCTGGTCTCCAGCTCATTGTAGTAAACCCCGTCACCCTCTCGGAAGATGAAAAAGTAGTTCTCCTCATAGCCCTTGCTAGCCTTATTCTTCACATTCCAGTTATATTCCCGAGCAATCTTGTAGTCATACCTGAGGATGAAGTGCAGGGTCAGCTCATTTATCCTTGAGAAAAGGACACAACATTTCAGTCCCCAAGACTTAACCCCAACCCACGCACACGTCATCTGGTGCATAGTCCATCTCCTCCTCCTGGTCCCGCTTTCGTTTCTTCAGTGTCTCTTCCACAGGCAGAAAATAAGCTACAAATTGGTTCCCTTCCTCATCCATCATGCCCCTAGTTAGGAGAAGAGAGATAGTCAGTAGGTGTGATAGGTATGAGGCAGGAAGATTGCCAGGAGTTCAGAGGTTAGACTGGGCTACAGGATGATACCCAATCTCAAAAACACCAAGGTAGTGGTGGTGGTGACGGTGATGGGTGGAGGGATTAGCAGGTCAAGGTAGGTGGCAGGACCACTGACCTGATCATGGCCTGAGACATCATCTCCAATGCAGCTGCCCCACTTGTGTCCTTCGGGGCTGGGTCTGAATCAAAAATGACCTGAGCACATGGGTTGATCCACATCTAGGAAGTGGAAGGTACTGGGATCAGTCTGGACCCTGGACAGGCATAGGAAGCTGCTCTTGCCTCCTACCCTGAGCCTGACCTTAAAGTCTGGGAAGACAGGCATGACCTCCACTGGTGTCACTCGGGGCTTGCTGTAATGCTGGGAGATCTGGTGGAGCAAAAAGGGTGAGGAGGAGGAAGAGCCCAGGTCACACCATTGTGTCTCTCCATCCCAGTCCCCTAAGTACCGATTTCTGGGCATCCTCAAAAGTCTTCTCAATGGCTGTGATCTGGCTGTCCCTGTCTTTGTATATTTCTTCCTCTGTGAACTGCTGCTTTACAGAAACCCCAATCCTAGGAGGAAACAAGAGTCTTTAGGGGTCACTGGACGTTTCTGAAGTCCTATATACATACACACACACCTCTCTGCTACTTACTTGACCTCAGGTTTCTCATTGGAGATACCATAGCGGTTAAACTCAGTGGAGATGTACTCTGTCTTCCGCATCCACGGCACCACCTTTGCGTGCTGCTGGGATCTGAAACAGACTAGGCATCTCAGGACCCCATGCTTGAAGAGTTTACCTCAGTACTCGTGTGTATCTTCTCACCTCTTAGAGCTGGTGGGGGCCTGAATCTCTTCTTCCAAAAGCTTCTCATCAGCTGGATCCAGGAGAACTAGGGATGGAGGGGCAGGAGGACCATGAGGGAGGCCCAGGCCTGGCCTTTGCTGGCCTACGGCAGACCCTCCCTATCTCCCCACACACCATTGGGATCGATGCGGTAGGTGTCAGGGTTGATGAGGTCGATGGTGACCCCCAAGTCTGGCTCAGTCAGGAGGTCATGTTTGTGCTGTTTCTCCAAGGATGTTGCTTTATACTGAACAAACCTGGGTGGAGAAACATCCCTGTTGTCATTTTCTGATCCAGCCCCAACCCTCATCCTCCCCAGAAGCTAAGCTGCTGTGGGGAAAAACTCAGAATGCAATGTCCCCAGGGCTGAAGTCTTCCCAGTGGGAAGGGGTTTGGATGCTGCTTGCTCTCTTAGTATTTACTCAGCACCTTTATGAGCTATTGTAGGTATTGTACAAGGCCTGGGGGAGGAGCACGCAATGAGGTAAGCAGTCCTTCAGTGAATATTTCTTAGCAATTGCTCCATCCCTGAGGTTAGCCTTACCTGTTCTGATCAAAGGGGTAGGTGATGAACTTGGGGTCAAATGGGATATCAGGGAGGCTATTGCAGTACTTGACTCGGCAGACCACTCCAGACCTGGGAAAACAGTGGCTCAAAACTAGGTCTCAGGGCTGGAGAGATGGCTCAGCATAGTTATCTCCCAAGCAATCATAACCCCAGTACCAGGGTATCCGATGCCCTCTGGCTTCTGTGGGCATTGCACAACACAGATGTGCTTACATACATGTAGGCAAAGCACTCGCATATCAAAAAAATATGAGCTGGAGAGGTGGTTCATGGGTGAAGAACACTGGTTGTTCTTGCAGAAGACCTGGGTTCAAATCCCAGCACCCACATGGCAGCTAACAACTGTCCATAACTACAGTTCCAGGGGATCCGACAGCCTCTTCTATCGCCGGGGGCATTGCACGACACAGGTGCACTTAACCTGCACGCAGGCAATAGACTCATACACGTAAAATAAAAATAAATACAATATTTTTTTAAATTTTTTTTAAAGTTAAAAGAAAAATTTTAAACGGCTTTAGGCCAGCAAAATACTCCAGTGGGCAAAGGCACCTGTTACCAGGTCTGATGAGCTGCGTTTGATCCCCCAGACCCACACAGAGGAAGGAGAGAGCGGACTCCAGCAGCCTGTCCCCGACTTCAACATGCAATCTGCGGCCTCTGCACCGGCCGCGCCGCGGTGCACAGGCTCTGCACCCCCGTGGCCCGAACGCCCGTGCACCACCCCTCCTGGACGGAGCACCGGCTCACCTCTCAGGCAAAGTCCGGTGGGAATTAGGCCTGGTAGGAGAGAGAGAGACATCGATGGAGAGGGTTTGACGGAAGCACCGGAGGAAGTCAAGGACTAGGTCCCTTCCCGACCATCTCCAAAGGCTCAATTCCGAACCCGGTGGCAGGCGACTAGGGAACGACCCCGCGTCCCAGGAGCCCGCCCCGTTCGTCGGAGGTGGGCGCTGCCGACGTCACGGGCAGACCTGGGAGGCCCAGCGACAGCGACGGCGGCCACCCTCGGCCTACTCCCTGGCTTGCAGAAGCTCCTACAGAGAGCGGGAAGAAAAATGGCAGGTGGCGAGGCGCCTACCTGTGGCCATCCTCCCGCTGGGCCTGGGTCTGGATGGTGGGCGCCATCGCGGTGAGGCGGCGGGGACGGCGTCCTCGCGGCGCCGCGGCCCGACGCGGAGGGGCGTGCCGACTTCAGTAGAAGCCTGCTCAGGGGCTGGGCTCCGCGGGGAAGGGCTGTGCTGAGGTGGGCCGGCCGGAAGGGCTCGGCCGAGACTGAGGTAAACGCGCGACCGCGCCGGACACGGACCCGCAGCTCCGCTCAGTCAACTGCCGCCCAGACGCTGGCTGAAGATCAAACAGGTCTCCTCAGGCCGCGAGGCCTTCGGGCAACTAGAGTGCGGGTCAGACCCTCACACCGATTGGCGAGCTGTGGTCGAGAAGGCGGGACGGGGGTGGGAAGCCCTCTTGTGATTGGTGGAAAGATACCCCAGCCCTGGCCTCGGATTTGAGGTGGCTGGACGGTAACGCACATCCTCTCCTCTCATTGGATAAGATATTGGAAGGTGGAGCTAAGCAGCAATTGCGGCTTGCCAACGGAAGACGCGCTTGCGGCGTACTTCCGTCGCTCTAGCCAAGGAAGATGGCGGCGTCCCAGCAGCAGGCTTCGGCGGCTACCTCAGCTGCTGGCGTGTCGGGCCCGGGATCCGCGGGTGGCCCGGGTCCCCAGCAACAGTCGCAGCCTACGCAACTGGTGGGACCTGCGCAGAGCGGGCTCCTGCAGCAACAGCAGCAGGACTTCGATCCTGTGCAGCGCTATAAGATGCTCATCCCGCAGCTGAAGGAGAGTCTCCAGGTGATGGAGCGCGCGCGGCCAGAAGCGAGCGTGCTTCGGCGGTCTGGCTCTGAGGAGGCGCGCTGAGGGCTGTTTATTGGAGGAGAGATCGTAAGCAAGGACGAGGAGTAAGACTCGTTCTGAGGCCAGCGCTTCGCTGGTAGCGGACGGGCTTGGTAGCGGACGCCTGGAGAGACAGAGGCAGGCGGATCTCTGTGAGCTCAAGGCCAGCCAGGGTTACATTTGAAACCCTGTCTCAAAAAAAAAAAAAGATTCTGAGGATTGACAGTGGATTTTGAGACTGGGATTAGCTGGTAGGGGATTTAAGGGGAGAAGCGGCTCTAGTCCATAAATCCTGTTAAAAGGACTGGCTCTAATCCGCAGTTTCTGCCCGTGGGAGGAGGCTAAGACCAGGTGAGAACCCGGGTGAGGGCAGTTCTCTGGGAAAATACGGGCAGAAATTGGTATGGGCATGGAAATCAGGAGGGAGCCGTCAACTGAAGAAAAGGCCTGTGGTTGGGTGAATCTCAAGGAGGAATGTAAACCTTTCCTTGTGCGTCTTCATCTCCTCTTTCTCATTCTTTTAAAACTAGACTCTGATGAAGGTTGCAGCCCAGAACTTGATTCAGAACACGAACATTGATAATGGGCAGTAAGTGAAACCTCTCTTCCCACCCCAACCTTAGAAGTTCCTCCCCCTCCGCCCCGCCCCCTCCTTTTCAAGCCCTATCTGGCTCACCTAGACATAGGATTGATTTCTTTATGAATACTTGCTTGCTTGGTTACCCACTCATGCTGGTGTCCCAGAGACTGGCAATCAGTTCTTCAGTTAGCCTTTTTTCCCTGGCTGTAGAAAGAGCAGCGATGGACCCATACAGCGCTTTGACAAGTGTCTGGAGGAGTTCTATGCCCTCTGTGACCAGCTGGAGCTCTGCCTGGTAAGTGGCTTTCTGAATACTGAGTGACCACAGCTCTGTTTAGTTCCCTGGGGTCTTTAAGAAACTTTTTTGGTGTTTTGAGAGGGTGTCACTCCATAGCCAGTCTGGTCTGATACTGCCTCTATAGACCAAGCTGGCTTTGAACTTGCATTGACCTTCCTCATTCTGCATCCTGGGCACCACCATGCCCAGCCAAAAATGCTTATTCAGTTAGCCAACTCATTGGTCACTTCCTCTGGGCCAGACCTGTGCTGATACTGGGGGCACAGTGTGTGTCCCGATTCTCACAGAGCTGCTAGGTCAGATATAACCACAAACAGAGACAGCTCAGAGTGGTCAAGGCTATGATGACAGAAGTCTAGGCCAGAGTTGTCTCTTTAAGAAGGAAGAGGCAGGGCTAGGATCAGGGAAGCTCAGGGGCACAGGTAAGCCTGGGGTTGAGGTAGGGAGAAAGTGATTCACAAAAGGCTGCTGGTGGAACAAGGAATTCTATGCGATGGGTAGCTAGAGGGGGAGTTAGGACAGTACCTAAAGGAGAGACCACAGTGGTAGAGGCAGACTACAGGAAGGCAGGGACCTGTGGCAGGTTACCAGGGACAGACAGGAGCTTGAGGCTAAAACTTTGGCTGCTTGGAAGAGGGTGGGACCCAGGAGACCTGAGTGGGTGTAGGTAGTAGAGGTCAGGATGGAGCATGGGCCAGGCAGCAGAGGATGGTGGCTAGGACAGTAGGGGTTGGGGAGAGCAACACAATGTAGTTTGTAAAGTACCTGCTATGCAAGCAGCGAGGGCCTAAGTTCTATTCCCAGCACCCATATAAAAAGACAGGCATGGCCGGGCATGGTGGCGTATGCCTTTAATCCCAGCACTTGGGAGGCAGAGGCAGGCGGATCTCTGTGAGTTCAAGGCCAGCCTGGTCTACATAGTGAGTTCTAGGACAGCTGAGGCTAAAAAGGGACCCTGTCTCAAAAAGACAAAAAAAAAAAAAACAGGCATGGACTGGAGAGATGTCTCAGTGGTTAAGAGTAGTGGCTACTCTTACAAAGGACCTGGGTTCGTTTCCCAGCACCCACATGGTGGCTAACAACTGTCTGTAACTCCAGTTCCAGGGGATCTGACTCCCTCTTCTGACCTCCTCAGGTGTTACATGACACAGGTGCACTTGCACACATACACATAAAAATTTTTTAAAAAAGAAAGGGCATGAGAGTTCACACTTGTAACCCCAGTGCTGGGGAGGCAGAGACAGGTGGCTTTCTAGGGCTCAATGGCCAGCCAGTGTAGCCCAGAGTCCTGATTTCCATTGAAAGACCCTATTTCAGGAAACAAGGTGGGCAGCCCCAGAGAAGCAACACTTGAGGTTGGCCTCTGGCCTCCACATGCACCCTCATACACATGCCAACACATACACACAAAAGTCCCCTTTAGGAGCCAGGCTCTGAGCACAGCTACCTGGGAGGCTGAAGCAGGAAAGTCAGAGGTTCCAAGGCCAGTCTTGGCAACTAAGTGAGTGAGATCCTGTCTCAAAAAGTAAAGCTAGGATTGGTGCTTATGCCTTTAATCCCAGCACTCGGAAGGCACCGGTAGGCAGATCTCTATGAGTTTGAGTCCAGCCTGGCTTACATAAAGTTCCAGGCTAGCCAGGGCTACACAGTGAGACCCTGTCAAAAATAAGGAGGTAGGTATGGTGGCTCATGCCTGTAACCCCAGCACTTGAAAAACAGACTTAAAAGTTCCAGGCTAGCCTGGGCTACAGAGTGAAACCTTGTCTTTAAAAAAAGGAAATAACAAGAGACAAAGGTAAAACAAAAGTCAGAGGATGGCTCTGTGGTTAAACATACTTGCTACCCTTGCAAAGAAACCAGGTTTAGTTCCCAGTACCCACATTACAGCTAACAAAGGCTAAATACATACAAAATTAAAATCGTAAATTAAAAATAAACATTTGGTGGGGGGAGTTTGAGACAGGGTCTCTGTAGTCCCAGCTGGCCTGAAACTAGCTATGTAGGTCAGACTGGCCTTGATCTTACAGAGATGCCAAGTGCTGGGACTAAAGGCGTGTGCTACCACACCTAGCGGCTAATCTTTTTTTTTTTTTTAGGATTAGGGCTATAGCTCAGTGGTAGAGTAACAAGAGTAAGATTGAAAACCTAGTTTACCCACACACATAAGAAGGAAGGAAATGTCCTTTAGGAATGTCAGGAGAGTGTCTACAGAGATGTAGTAGGGTTAGGGCTTATTGGAGTTTGAATATAATCCTCAGTACACTGGCAGGTAAGGAAGAGTTTTGAATAAGCAGCAGTCTGGACCCATTTGCCTTTTAGGACATACTTCTGGCTGGGAAATGAGAGGCACATAAGAGCAGCTGAGCCTGGAGGGGGAGCCCAAGGAGGAAGCCAGGGTTGGACTGTGAGGAAATGAAAGCTTACTAGTCCACAAGACTGATGGACCATTGGGGAGGGAGTTTCTGGGGTGAGGCTCAAAGCTGTGGTTGAAATTTGGGGAAATGGGAAGTGTTAATGACTTTTCTGGAGTGATGTAAGCAGAAATATCCATTTACCTCCAAATGAGAGTGCAGGCAACTGAAGATTCCAAGTCCACATTGGTGAAATACATGCCTTTTGGGGTTTCCTAACAGGAGCCTGGGTGATACACAAGCAACTGTACCACTAAGCAGTCCCAACCCCCACCCACCAAGCTTCAATTTTACTGTATTTTGTCTTTGTGAAACAAGCTGGCCAAACTCACTATGTAACGAAGGGTGACTGTGAACTCCTGGCCGACCTTTCCATCACTGGGAACACAGGCATGAGCCCCACACCTGGCTCTTATCAGGGTTTCTGCTGGCCTTGGTAAACGCTGTCCAACTGTGAGAATGACAGTCTTTCACTACAGAACAGCTAAGTGGCATTTTGTTGCAAGATGGACTTACAGTGGCTGGATTCAGAGAACTCCCACCACAGGGAGTCATCCCTCAGACAAGGACTCACAAAAAGAGTCAGTGTTTGATGGAGAGGGAGATGAATGGAGAATGTCAGGGAGTCGGGACAGACTTCATCAGCGCAGAGAAGGAACTTGAGAAGTTGTGGGGAGCAGCAGCCCTGGGAGGAAATGAGAGGGGTGCTGTTCAGGGACAGGGGACAGTACCTAGGAGTGGCTAGAGGAGGGCCAGGTGCTGGCACCATGGGCGAAGCAAGGGCTGAGGACAGAAGCAATGACAGTAGCTAATGTTCATTGAGTCACACTTCAGAAAGTGCACAGTGCCTGTGCCATGTGTCACACACCTGTTACCCTGTTCTCACAAGCCAAGGAGAGGTGAGTATTCCATTCAGTTTTGTGAATGCACATGTGGGGATATACATGTGCCACAGTGCATGTGTGGAGGTCAGAGGACCACTGTGATAGTTGGTTTTCTCCTTCCACTATGTGAGTGCTGGGGATTGAACTCTGGTCATCTCACTAGCTCAGTTCTATACACTGGTAGTCCCAGCTCTCAGGAGTTAAAGAGGAGGGTCACAAGTTTGAGGCCAGCTTTTGTTTATATAGCAAGACCCTGTCCCACAGGAAAAAAAAAAAAGAGGCAGCCTGATTGGATGGTGCAGGCCTTTCCCAGCCTGGTCTACATAATGAGTTTCAGATCAGCTGGGGCTATAGGGAAACTGTCTCAAAAAAAACAAAGGGGCTTGGGGTGGGGGTGGGGGGGCTGGAGAGATATCTGAGCAGTTAAGAATACTGGCTGCTCTTGCAGAGAACTCAGGTTTCGTTCTCAGCACCCACATGGTGGCTAATAGTCTTCCATAACTCCAGTTTCAGGGGATCTGACTCCCTCTTTTTGAGGCATTACACTCATGGATGCACTAACAAACACGTAGGCAAAACACTCATACACTGCAAATTAAAATTTTAAATGAATAAAAGGAGCTGGAGAGATGGTTTGGTGGTTAAGAACATGTACCACTCTTCCAGAGGACTGAATTCATTTCTCAGCACCATGTCAGGGAGCTAACAGCCACCTGTTATTCCAGCTCTGGCCTCTGGTCTCCAGTACTCAAGTTCACAGACAGACAGACAGACAGACACACACACACACACACACACACACAGAATATAAAATCTTAAAAAAAAAAAAAATCACCAATAGCAAAAAACATTTAAGCTGGGCATGTTGGTGGAGGCCTTTAATCCCAGTTACTCAGCCAGTCCTACATAGTGAGACCTTGTTCCAAAAAACAGAGTTTAAAATCCGAGGCTGAGGCTCAGTCTCAGAGAGGAATAGCCACATACCCTTGGTCATCAGCAAGCAACTGGCAGGGACAGGCTTCAACTACAAGACCTTTGGAGTCCTGGGACCTAGTAGTTTGGCCCAAGGGGTGGTGGTAATGTAGGGATTTGGAGAGCTGCAGGTCCCTGAGTGATGGTGATGTTGTGCCCTTGCCTGCTCGCCCACAGCGCCTGGCCCATGAGTGCCTTTCGCAGAGCTGTGACAGTGCGAAGCATTCTCCGACGTTGGTACCCACGGCCACCAAACCAGACGCCGTGCAGCCAGACAGCTTGCCCTACCCACAGTACCTGGCTGTCATCAAAACCCAGATTGCCTGTGCCAAAGACATTCACACCGCCCTACTGGACTGTGCCAACAAGGTCACAGGCAAGACTACAGCGCCCTCAACTGGCCCTGGGGGCAGCCTCTGAGGTCTTGGGCCAGGAGGAGGGTGGGGCAGTGAATGAAGAGTGGCCTAAGGCAAAGCAGCTGGCTCCTTCTGATTTATTCTTGGAGAGTCTGAACAGTGTGGCCGAAGCCAGCAGGGGGTAGCAGAGGCCCGTGCATGGCAACAGCACAGACCCAGCCTGCCCTCCCACTGCCACTTAATGCTCTGCTCTGACCTGGGGTGGACCTGGAACTGGGTGGACTAGATGACCTCAGCTCCTGGGACCCTACTACCATCCCCATGTCCTACCTGGCCTGGGTGTGGCCGGCTGGCCCTTCAGACAGACCTTCCTGAGGTTGACCCATTGCATCACCCTATGAACTCCTTCCAGCTATTTATGCCCCCATCCTACCTCTTTCTTGCCTGTGTCTCCCTGCCTCTCTCTACTAGCCCCATTGTTGCCTTTTGCCCCCAACTTCTAACAGGGACTCTGTGAGGGGTACCTGGGGCTAGAGGAAGGTCAGCTGGCTCAACCACAGCCAAACCCAGGGCTCACCTGGCCCAGGAAAGGGGAAACGCAGAAGTCGAGGCCTGACCTAGACACACCCAACTGGGGAGCAGCTGGGGCCCCCACTTGGTCCCTGCGTCAGCAGAGCTCCAGTGAGAGGCATTGTGCAATGTGTGGGGAGGCCTGGCTCAGTGGACGCCTGGGTCCCTATATTTTTAGCCCCAAAGCAGAAGTGAAAAGGCCCAGCAGGGATGAATCATGGGGTTCTGGGGAAGAACCCAGCTCCGGGAAGCAGGCCCTGGGGAGGGGGCTTCAGGGAGGGAGGGAGGGCCCCACCAGTGCCTCACTTCCCCCAAGGACTTTGGGGAGCTTGGCCACAGCCTTCAGGCCTGGACAAGTGCCTGGCAGAGCTACAGGGCCAGGCCCAGCTGTCAGTTGAATAGCTAGAGTGACTCAGCATGGTTGGGGGAACCACCCCACCCAACACCTTCAGTGCCCTGGCTCCCAGCACCTTATGTACTGGACCCATACTTGCAAAGAAACCCCGAGACCATGGGGACCTCTATAATTCACCAAGAGCACAAATCCGTACACTGGAAAGTCACCATCAGCATGAGAGTGTGCACACACCTGCCAGTCATTCCTCTCCCTGCTTGCCTGGATTGGGGAGGACAGTGTCTTCTGCAGGGAAACCTGAGCCCTGGCCCCTTCCCATTGCTATCCTCCTGCTGTCTCCCAAGTCATCTAGGATGGTAGTCAACTGACCTTAATTATGTTTGGGGTTTTGGAAACAGGGTCTCACTCTGTAGCCTAACCTCTATCACTATATACTCCAGGCTGGTTTCTAACTCATAGCATTCTACCTACCCCAATTTCTTAAGTGTTGGGATTATAAGTTGTGAGCTACCACACTGGTCCTGTTTTTTTATTTATTACTCTGAGTGTACCCATGTGTGGAGGGAAATGACAATTTTTGGGAGTTGTTTTCATGGAGGGTCTCATCCTGTTTCTGCTGGGCTGTGCACTCCAGGCTAGCTGGCCTTTGCGCTTAGAGGCGATTGTTACGCTCCATCTTCAACCTCTGTCTCCATACAAGTGCTGGGATTACAGATGTGCACTACCACATCCATCTTTATTTTTCAGACTGGTTCTCACTATATAACCCAGGTTCATCCTGAACTTTGTATCCTCCTGTCTCGGCCTCCCAAATCCCAGAATTATAAAGCTGTACCACTGTGGACTTTAATTATACCTTAAAGATGCTTTTATGTCTTAAATTGGAGAAAGAGGACTGTAAATTCAGTCATCCTGGGCTATATAGTGAGACCTTATGTCAACTAGAAGAGAAAAGCCAAGTCTTTGTAGCAACACCTAGATTTCTGTGTGACTACAGCCAAAGTGACAACCTACCTGGCCATCTAGTTCTTGTCGTTTGGGGACCCAACACACATCTCCTGACCACACTTTGTCTCTGGTAACAGTTCAGGACTACATGATCTTGCATACAGCTGAAAACACCTTGTCCCAGTTTCCAGGGGCTCACAGCACATTCTGGTAGGGATCATACAGCAAGACAGGTATAGCTGGCCCTACAGGGTACTGTCAGCATATCAGAAGATAGGGGTTATGGCACCTAGCAAGACACAGCAGGTAGTGGAGTGATGGGTGCGAATTCTACATGATGGAAGATGGGTACTAGGAAGCTGTGTTTTTTCAGTGAACACAGTAGCTTCTGTAGGCCAAGTCCTGTGCAGTGTGAGCTGAAGATCCCTATACTCCTGGAACTAGAGAAAGAGCACCATGTACATAAATAAGCCTGTTAATTCCAGCATGTAGGTGTCTGAGGCAAGATCAAGACATGTTTGAGGCCAGACAGGATTATATAGTGAGACCCTGACTCCAAAGAAAAAAGATGGGTCTCTGAGCCAGTGAGAAGGCTCAAGTGGCAAAGGTGCCGGCCACCGAGCCTGGTGACCTGAGTTAGATCTTTGGGATCTACATGGTGGAAGGAGAGAACTGACTCAGAAATTCTGTTGTCCTCTGACCACACTTTTTTGGGGGGCCGGGGGGGGGGGGGTGGGTGTGCCCCGGGGGAAAAAGCATTTGGGGGGTGGGGGACGGGTTGTGGGAGACAAGCGTGGGCACAGAAAACGCAGCT
>NW_008355971.1:2310801-2322921 GCF_000622305.1 Nannospalax galili
GGCTGAGGCAGGATTGTTGGAGACCAGCTTGGGCAAAGAAAACTGCTCCTCTGGGTGTGTTGCATGCCTTTAATTCCAGTGAGGCAGAGGCAGGGAGATCTCTGTGAGACCAGCCTAGTCTATATAGCAAGTTCCAAGCCAGCCAGAGCTACACAGTGAGACATTTTTGGTTCTGTTTTTTTTCTTTTTTCTTTTTTCTTTTTTTTTTTTTTAAAAAAAAAAAGGCTTTTTGAGCAGGTGCCAGACTTGAAGAGAGGGACTAGGTCATGTTATCTCAGGAACAAGAGCCCTGGGGGTGGAGGTAATGTGCAGGCTAGCTTCAGGCAGGAACGTGCTGTTGAGTGACAAGACTTAGCCTGTACTCAGGGAGTAGAGAAGGGAGGCCCAGGAGTGTCACAGAGGGCCTTGCTGAGGACTTGGCTTTTGACAGACTTCTAGGACCAAAGGGAGGTATACAGGCCGCTGAGTAACGGCCACAATGCTGCAGGCAGAATAGACCATGGATCCAGCAGTGTCTTAGGTTTGTAATCTCAACATTTGGAAGGCAGACAGAGGGATTGCAAGTTCAAGGCCAGTTTGGTCCACATATCTACAGTCTGTCTCAAAAAAACCCAACTATGGGCAAACTCCCCACCCCAAGCAGAGACACTGCTCACCTCCCACACAGGGACCCTGGCCCATGAGCAAGTGCCACAAACACTCTAGGGCAAACATCCAAACACGTGAACACACAGCCCTGTAACCACCATTTAGCCCGCTATCTCTTGCCCGATCAGAGACTTTGCCCATCACAGGCTGACTCAGTCCTGCCCTCAACACCCCGGTAGAGCGGCCTCATTTGCTGGGGACAGATAAGATTGCTCAGACATCCAGCATCTAGGTGTGGGGTGTGTGCATGTCTGCTCTGCCCACAGACACAGACACATGAGCTGCTCTCCCCATCACGTGGGCTGGTAGGTGGACATCTACGTCAGGCACCAAAGTTCACCCATTTCCCTGCCTTGTGACTGAACCACAGGGGAACTGTGTCCAGACCCAGGCCTACCACTGTCAGGTACACAGAGTGTTAGAGACAGCCACAAACAAGGACACAGACCCACAAATAACCTTTGTACACCTAGAGATGATGGTGTGCACTAAGACAGCTGCAGAGTCACACATGATTGACGTGGCCATGTGCACAATCCTGTCACCTATGCACTTCAGATCGTATGGTGACTCAGTTACACACAGATGTGCTCGGGGTAGAGTAGAAATGACAGTTCCCATAAAGCCACCTCAAAGACAGCTGCAGAAGTTACAGTTAGTCTGCCAGTGTGGAGCAGCTCAAGGCACAAATGATCTAGTTAATTGCGCATTTTTGTTTGTTTTTGTTTTTAGACAGGGTCTCCCTGGCTGGCCTGTAACTCACTATAAAAACCAGGCTGGCTTCAATCTCACTGAGACCTCCTGCCTCTGCCTCCAGAGTGCTAGGATTAAAGGCGTAGGCCCACCACGCAGAGTGGTGGTTTCACCAGCATTTACAAAGTCCTGTTCCAGGCCCTGCGTGCTAGCACATGCCTGTAGTCCCAGCACTTGGGAAGCAGAGGCAGGAGGATCTCCGTGAGTTCAAGGCCAGCCTGGTCTACATAGTTCCAGGCCTGCTGGGGCTATGGGAAGACCGTTTCAAAAAAAAAAAACTCCTGTTCCATGGGGCCCCTATGCACAGGTCACTGGTCACAAAACTGTTCCCACATCCATTCCCCCAACTGCTTACTTAGGAACCCCGGCTCCACCCATACCATCCCCTCCATATGTACTGGAAGGACACCTCCCTCCTTCCAGTACACTATGGTTGGCACCCTGTGTCCCCAACACAGTGTCACCATGGTCCACACTCGTCGCCTGGTCACGCCCAGCGCACACAGCCAGGCACACGTGCCGTGGGTACACGGGCTCCAATCCGCCCGTGCACCCGCCGCGGCTCTCACACCCCCGCGTTTCCCGTCCCTGCTTGTTTTTCTGGAAACTCTGCTCTCCACTCTCCTCCCCCTCCCCACCCCGGCCGGAAGCACTGGCTATATTTTTAGCTTCTCTGGTTTCCGCCCCTTTCTCTTCCCCAGCCCCCACTCAGCGCGCCCAGGACCTGGCGGTGTGCCCTACCGGCCCTTGGCCATCCCCTTCCCCACCGTCATTCCAGAGGGGATTCCCGGCCACCGCCAGGGCCGCGGATTTTCCCGCTGGCTACGTGGGCAGCAGGGAGGAGCCCGGCCGTAAACTTCCTCCTGAGATGGAGGCCCAAGTTGGGGGTGGATGGGACCCCTTACGCCTAGATCCAGAGGACAGGAACTGGAGCTGGACACCAGGGTCAGAGGGAGGAGGGCCGGGGTCTGGATCCTGGGTCTGAGGGTGTCAGGGAGCAGGGGTTGAGGGTTGGACTCCTGGGCTGGAAGGGGCTGGGCCTGACCCTTGTAGGATACTGCGGACCCACAGCCTTGACTTTTAGAAGGGACGGTCCGCGCTCATCACCCTCCTCCCTATCCCCTTAGGCGAGCACAGTGGTCCCTGGCATCCAGGCTTTAGTCCCAGTGACTCAGCAGATGGGCAGACCGAGTCAGGGATGGCAGATGTTGCCCGTCTCCTGGGAATCGAAACTGGAATTCCTCCTTCCTGCTCGCGACCCAGCCGGACTCCGCGAATCCCTGCGTGCCCCTGCCCCACCCCCACCCCAGATTTGTGCGTTTGGCCCTAAAATTGGCTAGCTCAGGGATTTGTAGGCTGGGCGGGCAAGCGAGTCCCTGGCCCCTCCTTCCCCTTTTCCCGTAGTCCTCGAGGTTCTGTTTACAACAGACCGGAGCCCTGGTTACAGGAGAGGAACCTAGGCGTCCGGGCTGAGCGTCCTCGTCACGGCTTCCAGGAAGCCCCTCTTCCCCGCCCTTGCGAGTGAGTCACCGGCGAGCGGGAGGCCGCAACCGTGCCAGAGCAGCTCGCGACCCGCCCAGCTCACGGGACCAGCCCAGGAAGGCCCCTCGGCCCCAGAAAGCGCAGCACTAGGGATTCCCCCAGGGCTGCGCAGGCTTGGAGCCTGGCAGAATCACCCCACCTCAATACAAGTTGCTGTGCAGCCTACAAGAATGAACTTTTCCAGCGTTGTAATTACACTCCTGGCAGTGATTATCCCTCTCTTCCCACATAACACATTTTCACAGGAGACATCCTGAAGAGAAACTTTATCTGGGCATGGCAAGGCATGGCCCACTGATCCTAGCACTGGATGGTGGAGACAGAAGGATAGTGAATTCCAAGCCAGCCTGGGTTACATAGCAAGATCTTCCTTCAAAAATAAAAAGCACACTCTAGGCGTGGTGGTTCACGCCTTCAATCCCAGCACCTGGGAGGCAGAGGCAGGCGGAAGTGTAACCCAGCCTGGTCTACAATAATGAGTTCCAGGACAGTTGGGGCTAGTTACAGGGAGACCCTGTCTTTAAAAAATGAAAAATATAGTCGGGTATGGTGGCACATGCCTGTAATCGGAGCACTTGGGAGGCAGAGGCAGGGGAATCTCTTTGTGAGTTTGAGGCCAGCCTGGTCTACATAGTGAGTTCCAGAATAGCTGGGGCTACAGGGAGACCCTGTCTCAAAAAGACACACACACACACCGACACACACACACACACACACACACACACACACACGAGGCAGGCCAGCAGATCCGGACCAGCTCAGGCTACATAGCAGGTTCCAGACCAGCAGGGGCTACTGGGAAACCCTGTCTCGAAATAATATTTTTTATTATTTTTATTTTATTTAATGTGTATGTGTGTATTGCCTGTGTGTAGGTAAGTGCACCTCTGTCGTGCAATGCCCTCAGAGGACAGAAGAGGCTGTCGGATTCCCTGGAACTGGAATTACAGTTGTTAGCTGCCATGTGGGTGCTGGGATTTGAATCCATCTTTCTTCTGCAAGAACAGCCAGTGTTCTTAACTGCTGAGCCATCTCTCCAGCCCCTCAAAATAATTTTTTTTTTTTTTTGGTCTTTTTGAGACAGGATCTCCCTGTAGCCCCAGCTGTCCTGGAACTCACTGTGTAGACCACGCTGGCCTTGAACTCAGAGATCTGCCTGCCTCTGCTTCTGCCTCTTGAGTGCTGGGATTAAAAGTGTGCACCACCACACCTGGCTCAAAATAATTTTTTTTTTTTTGTCTTTTTGAGACAGGGTCTCCCTGTAGTCCCAGCTGGCCTGGAATTCGCTATGTATTCCAGGCTGGCCTTAAACTCACAAAGATCTGCCTGCCTCTGCCTCCCAAGTGCTGGGACAAAAGGCATGTGCCACTGCCCCCAGTTCAGAATTTCAACTTTTGAGTGTTGGAAGTGTGCTACATTAATGGCAGGATTTTCGCTAGCAAAGTGCTGAGATTAAAGGCGTGTACCACCACGCCCGGCCTCAAAATAATATTTTTAAAACCCACCAAAAACTGCTGGGCATGGTGGCACATGCCTTTAATCCCAGCACTCAGGAGGCAGAGGCAGGCAGATCTTTGAGTTTGAGGCCAGCCTGGTCTACATAGCAAGTTTCAGGACAGCTTGGGCTACAGGGAGACCCTGTCTCAAAAAGACCAAAAAAAAAAAAAAAAACAAAACTTTAAAAAAAATTTAAGGAAAACCTTACCGAATTTCAAAAAAAAAAAAGAAACACCAAAAACCTTACCGAATTTCAACTGTTTATGGGGAGAATGATCCTCTGGAACCTTTAGACTTAAAGTACATTAGCATTATAAGAGGCCTATTCAACATTGAAAATTGCCCCTTTTTTTCAATTTTGGTGCACTTCCTCTATTAGAGACTCAAAGCATGCCAGGTGTGGTGGTGCAGGCCTTTAATCCCAGCACTTGGGAGGCAGAGGCAGGTGGATCTCTGTGAGTTCAAGGCCAGCTTGGTCTACACAGTGAGTTCCAGGACAGCTGGGGCTATAGGGAGACCCTGTCTCAAAAAAACCAAAAAAAAAAAAAAAAAGACTCAAAGCTATAACAATCTTGAGTTTTCTGGGGCGAAACCTATTTTAAGGTCCTGGTATTACAGACCCAGCTTGGGGAAGAAGGCCCTGTTCCTGCCTTGCTAGGCTTCCCAGACTCCAGCCTATGACTGGGGGATGGGGAGGGCTTTCCTGGAAGGAGGCTGCACCTGGTGATAGGGCTCTAGGAGCTCCTTCAGGGTACACTGGTCCCTGTGCAGTTCTGCTCTACAGGTGTTTTGAGTTTTCCACCCTTCCTTTTTTTGTGTGTCACCCTCTTCCTCATCAGAATTTGGTCTCAACCCTCTGTAGATGCCTTTTTCTTCCTGTACTAGGGAATAAACCTAAGGGGTGAGTGCATGCCAAATAAGCTGCTCTACCACTGAGTTGCTTTTTAAATTATCTTAATGTTTTTTCTCTTTTTTGACACAAGGCCTCAAACACAATGTACCCAAGGCTGGCCTTGAACTCCTGATCCCCTTTCCTCTCCCTCCAGAGTGCCAGGAAGGCCACCACACCTGGCCTTTTTACTTTTGAGACATGGCGTGTCACTAAGTCACCCAGGCAGGCCTAGAATTCACGCTGTAGCCTAGCCAGGCCTTGAACTTACTACTCCCCTGCCTCGGCCTCCCCAGTAGGCGGGGTTCCGGTCCTGAAGCAGCAGGCCCCGAAGAAGTGTATATCTGACTTGGTGTCTTTGTTTTCCTGGGCTTCTTACCACATCTGTCTCTCCCAGCTGGTCTGCCAGCCCCGTCGCCGTCTCTGCCCTTGTCCCTTGCCCCTGGAGCCCTGCCCGCACCTCTGCCCCAGTTCCTTTCGCTCCTCAGTCTCCAACCTTTGTAAACTAGCCAGACGTCCCCCTCCCCCTGCCACCACCACCAGCCCCACTCCCTCCCGAGACCGTCCTGGGTGCCTGCCAGCCAAGTTCAAGCACATTCTGGGTGCTAACCAGCAGCGGGGCGGAAAGGAACTAGTACCAGCCCAGCCGGGCCACGCCGCGGGGGCGCGTCCGGGAAGCTCCCTCGTTACCACGCCCCCCCGGCGGCTGCCTTATAAAGGGCCAAGCTCTTGCCGCTGCAGCCGCAGCCTGGTTTCAGCGCTCCAGCTCTTGGCCTACTTTTCATGGCCACTCGCGCCACCATGGATCTCTCTGCCATCTATGAGGTGAGTCCCGACTTATGCGACACCCTTTTTCTGGGGCCCCCCCAAACTTGGGCCCGGGACAGAGCGGCCCTGACCAACTGAGGTGCAAAGTGGAGCCCGAAGATTGGGAGACCCGGACCCGGGCGGGGCGGGTGGGAAGCTGGCGCTGTTCGGAACTCTCCCTGAGGACGCAGGTGGCCCCACACCTGCCTGTCCTCTGTGTGGACCCGGTGTTTCTGGCGTTGAGGTCGCCGGGCGGGGTTGGTGGGGGAGGCTTCGGCCTCACCCCTTAGTCAGAGTTCTAGAGAGATCCAGGTCAGCTCTGCCCAGCTCCTCCCGTTGTGAAACTGGAGCGCCCGGTGCGAGATCACATCCGGGGAGGTCTCGAGACGCAACATTGGAGAGCAGTGTTATGCGCCGATTTTGGGGAGGGCTCCCCTCTCGAGCCATCGGGGGAATTGGGATTCCCGGATCCCTCAGGGTTGGCTTCAGTCATGTGGATCCACTCAGAATCTCCATGGTCGTGTTCTCCTAGAAGTTTCTGGGACCGGGTGGGGCTTAGTTCGGGACCCCACAAACCGGATTGGCAAGCTCTGGAAGAGCGTTTTACAACGGGGGTGGGGACCTGCGTCACTTTTGGTTTGGGGGTGTCCTAACCAAACCCTGTTCCTCTCAGAGCCTCCTGTCGCTGAGCCCTGAATTGTCATCCGACCTCGGAGGAACTGAGCCCTCGGGACTTTGGAGCATCAACTCTTGTGACTCGCCTGCGCCTGAGGTTCCCTCCCGCCTACCCGGCCGCTCCACCAGCCTGGTGGAGAGCCGAAGCTGTGGCTGGGTCCCCCCGCCTCCCGGCTTCGCACCCTTGGCTCCCCGCCCGGGCCCTGAACTGTCGCCCTCACCCACTTCACCTCCTGCGACTCCCACCACCTCGTCCCGCTACAAGACCGAACTCTGCCGGACCTTCTCAGAGAGCGGCCGCTGTCGCTACGGGGCCAAGTGCCAGTTTGCGCACGGCCTCGGGGAGCTGCGCCAGGCCAATCGCCACCCCAAGTATAAGACTGAACTTTGCCGCAAGTTCTACCTCCAGGGCCGCTGTCCCTACGGTTCGAGATGCCACTTCATCCACAACCCCAACGAGGACCAGGCCTCCTCCCCCGGACACCCCCATGTGCTGCGTCAGAGCATCAGCTTCTCTGGCTTGCCCTCCGGCCGCAGAACCTCACCGCCTCCGCCAGGCCTGTCCGCTCTATCCTTGTCCTCCTGTTCCTTCTCGCCCTCCAGCTCCCCGCCTCCAGCCGGGGACCTTCCCCTTTCTCCCTCTGCCTTCTCTGCTGCCCCTGGAACCCCTGTGGCTCGAAGGGACCCCACTCCAGTCTGTTGCCCCTCCTGCCGAAGGTCTACTGCCAGCATCTGGGGTCCCTTGGGTGGCCTGGCGCGCAGCCCATCCGCACACTCGCTGGGATCCGACCCTGATGAATACGCCAGCAGTGGGAGCAGCCTGGGGGGCTCAGACTCACCTGTCTTTGAAGCCGGGGTGTTTGGGCCTCCCCAGCCCCCTGTAAGCCAACGTCGACTCCCCATCTTCAATCGCATCTCGGTTTCTGAGTGACAAGTGCCTACCCATTCCTGATCAGCTAGATGGGGGGGCACTTGTGCTATTGGGGACCAGGGGGGGTATTCTGTCTCCTCCCCCAAAACATTCCAAAATGCATTAATCCACTCCCCTAATGCTAGGCTGGGGCAGGTCCCTAGTTTGCAAGTTCAGTGTTGGGGTGAAATGTTTCCTGGGATCCATAAGATGTAGCGTCATTGAAGGGTCAGTGGCTCTTTGGTTTTTGAGACAGGGGTCTTCATATGTAGCCCAGGCTGGCCTTTGATTCATGAAATCCTCTAGCCTCAGCCTCCCAAGTGCTGGGGTTACTGGTGTGTGCTAGCCCCTGCTCAACTCTGGTCTCGTGGAATCTTCGTGCTGTGATGAACTGGCTCCCATGACCCCCTCTCAAGTTTTACTAGACCCCAAGGTTCAGTGTCTGGTGATTGGAACCCTCCCCAAGGGAGAATCCTGGTGCTCAAACTTCCCTCCCCAAGCAAGTAGCCAAAGCCATTGCCAAATCTCTCCTCGTAGACCAGGGCCCTTATTTATGACGACTTTATTTATTGTAATAAGATTTTATAGTATTTATATATTGGGTCGTCTGCCTTGTATTTTTCTTTTTGTAATATTGAAAACAATGCTATAATTATTAAGTATACTATAATATATTAATATATTGTTACCTGAAAGGCCTATTTTTGTGGTTTTTGGAATTTTTAAATAAAAGAAATTTTGAGTGAACCGAAATGCTGTCTTTTTCGCGGTCCTCAGGCTGTGGAACTGTGGGAAAACTAACCAGATTCTTCAGGTCAGATCTTCCCAAGACCTGAGCTGCCTGGCAGCACTTACCTGGCAGGAAGTGACGTCACCGGCCGGTTGCTCACCTGAGGGGGTGGAGCCAGGTGAGGTCACCCAGTAAGAACCGGGAGAGCCAGTTCTGGCGTGGGGAGCCGTTCCTCTGAGGTCCCTCGGACTCTTGACCCAGCTGGGGCGGGGACGGGTTGTTTCCGTCCCCAGGAGTCCAAGGGAGGCTGGCCGGGCGAAGAGGACGTAATGTGCCGGAACACAAGACCTGGCGGGCGTGGGCGGCGCTACAGCGGCCCGGCAGGGGTTCACCCTCTAGCCGGGGTTCAGGACTAGAGTCTAGTACTGTCTAGTTCAAGCTGGCCTAAACTGTTGTAGCCTAGGCTGGCCTCAAACTCGGTAATCCTGTCATCCATTCTAGTACTAGGCTACCACGCCCGGTTTTATTTTTTTGCACTTTATTTGGTGTTTTGTTTTGTTTTTGGAGATCCACAGCTGACCTGCAACTCTCTATGTAGACGAAGCTAGCCTTGCCCTCACAGAAATCCACCTGTCTCTACCTCCAGAGTGCTGGGATTTGTGTGGTGTGTGTGTGTGTGTGTGTGTGTGTGTACAACTTGCAGGAATCAGGCTCTCCATGTGGGTACCTGGGGCTAGAACTGAGGTCGTCAGGCTTGGTGGCAAGCGCCTTCACCCCCGCGGCTATCTCGGCGGGCCCTTTATGGGCTTTTGCTTTGCTTTTTTAGAGACTAGGTCTCAACTCTAGCCTGAGCCCGCCTGAAACTCTTGGCATCCTCCTGCCTCAGCCTCCTGATTAGAGAAGGAGCTTTAAGTAAGTCTGAGGAATCACCGGCCCGGGCCCCTGGCGACTTGGAATCCTAGAGCCATAGTCAATAGCCTTCTGGCACCGAGATCCCAGAACCTTTCGTCCACCGGGATCGGGCATTTCCGGACTTCGGTCGGGTTCGGCTGGCGGGGCGGGGCGCGTGCTGCCGGGTCCTCCGACCATACAAGGCAAGAGGCGGCGGCGGGCAACTTGGGGCCAGGCGGGCCGCACCCGGAAGCCACCCGCGTCAAGGCCCGCGCCCCGCCCCTCTCCGCCCCTCCCCCTCCGTCTCTGTTCGCTCTTCTCTCAACTCCTCCCCTCTCCCTTTATCCTCCCCATTTTCCCCTCCAATCTCTTAGTCCTCTGCTTTTTTTTTTTTTGGGGGGGGGGGGTAGTTGTTTTTTGGAGACAGTGTCTCTGTAGCCCAGGCTGGCCTGAAACTCATTATATAACCCAGTCTGGCCTTGAACTGGAAACAGCCCTTCCAGCTGGCCCCTCTGCTTCTGAGTCCTCTTTTCGCCTCTATCCTTCCTTCCTTAACTTCCATTAACCTTTCTGTTCTCTCCCCAACCCTGTCTGTCTTTCACTGCTTTCCACTGGCCCACTCTGACATTTGGTCTCCTCTTCCAGGAAATCACTTTCCTTGTGGGAAACAGCTCAGGCCCTGGTATGGAGAACAGGGTTGGGAGAGGGGACACTGGGGACATTGGGAAGGCAGAGGGAGCCAGCAGTGCAGACACTGGAGAGAGAGTCTGAACACTGGAAGAGCCATACAGCTCTAGGCCTTCCTGTTCAGATATGCTATCTGCTACCACCCCTGGCCCTGGCCCTTGTCCCTTCCAAATACAAAGACCCTGGGCCTAGGGTGTCACTAAGAGGCAGCACCCTCATAATGACACCAGCAGGTTCAGGCTGGACACCCAGGCCCTGGGCATGACTCCATTGTGTTTGTGTCTTAAGTCCACAGCGCAGGTCATGGGTAGTCAGGTCAGACTCACCCTGGGGACAAAAGTAAATCGTAACCATCTTCCAGCCCCAGCTGCCCATCCTGCTCCATCACCTCGTTCCTGCCCAGCCACTCCCACTCTAGCCCTCCCAGATCTCTGCTCCACCCGTCCTCAGTAGCTTCCCTCCTAGGAGACCAAGGGAAGCTAGTTGGAACTACCAGAGTTAGATCACAGAAAGTCAAAGTCCAGCTCCCCTCCTCCCCTGGCTCACTGGTTCTGATGCTGGCCTCCTAGCTGTTCCTACACAGAAAAGCTGGCTTCCGCCACAGGGTCTTTGCACTGGTTGTCCCCTCTGCTGGGAACACCTTGCCCAGTCACCCTCCTCCCCATCTCTGCCTAAATAAGACCATATCTGACTACTGCAACCCACACCCACTTCAATTCCCTATCCCATGTCCCTCTACAGTCTCCATGAGAGGTATCACTACATAGCATGTAAGAAGTACTTAAAAGTCAGGTGTACAACGAACACTCCTAGTACTGGAAACCTGGAGGCAGGATGGCAAATTTGAAGCTAGCTGGGACTACATAATGAAAGCCAAAATAAAATGTACCTAATTGTTACATTTCTAGCAATCTGCCTTGGGAGGTCAGTCTGTACTGTGAAAACAAATTGATTTAGAAACCAAAAGATGCCAGGCCTCATGGCACAGGCCTTTAATTCTAGCACTCAGGAGGCAGAGGCAGGTGAATTTCCATGAGATGAAGACCTGTCTGGTCTACATAGAGAGTTCTAGGCCAGCTGGGGCTACGGGGGGGGGGGGGAGGATGGAGGGATGGAGGGGAAGGAAAATCGAAGGAACAAAAAGAAGAAAAAAAGAGGCAGAGCCTGTTTGCTGAAGGCCAAGTCTACCTAGGAAATCTTAAACTGAGATTTACAGACTAGATTCGATGCCCAGGTCATCTACTGAGGGGCGATATTGCCCCCTGGCGACCACAACAGAAAACTTCACTTTCCAGACTGTTCCAAAATATCAATGCCCAAATTTTTCAAGTGTGAAAATTCAGATGGAAAATAAAATGTTCATTCTTCAAATCGGTGTTGTCGGTTCTTTGATGGAAATGTCAAATATAAAACCTAATTCAAAAGTGATGACGGTCAAGCGGCCCTTGGTTAAGGAGGAAGAAAAGAGTGCTCCAGGTGAGGATCGAACTCACAACCTCGGCATTGCTCCGCCTGCACTGACATATAAGTACCGCGCGCTAACCGATTGCGCCACTGGAGCCCCGGCCGCACCCCTCTGCCGCAGCGTCCTTCAGTTATTCCTACCCGCGTGACCTCGCTGGACAACCTTTCCCCATGTTACATATGCAAATAAAAATCCTCTAGGTAACCAATAAGAAAAAGAGTGTGACCCGGTCCGGATTCTCACGCCTCGCGCGCCCTTGCTGTAAAAGGGAAAAGTACGAGAGGCACTTGGAATGTGGGCGGTGTCCCGCCGGAGGGCCCACCTACTCATGAATATTTCTTAAAAGGGGGCGGGACTTAACCCTTGTTTGGCCGGCCGGCCGGAAGGCGGCCCCTCCCCCCCGCGGGCGGGAACAGGATATGAGCCGAGGAGGCCGCAAGGGGGAGGGGAAGCTTCGGGCGACCGCCCCCCGTCCCACAGCTGGGACTGTCCCCGCCCCAGATGTAGCGCCGCCACCGCCTCCAGAGCCCCGTGTCACCCATCCCGGAGCCCTAGGGGTACAGAGTGTCCGACCCGGGTGTCCGGAGTGACTGCACCGCGTCTTAGGAGACCTGGAAGCCCAGCCC
>NW_008355971.1:2322951-2354102 GCF_000622305.1 Nannospalax galili
TCCTCCGATGCCCGGCGCCCCCTCCTGGAGAAGCCGGAACAGCGATTCAGCCCCGAGGGGCACGGGCCGCCGAGCGTCCCGCACCCGGCTTCGAAGATTTGGGGATCCAGAACCGCGCATCTTCTTCAGGGATTCCCAGACTCCGAGCCCAAGACCCCGGTGTTGGAGAACTTGGGGATCAGACGCCTGGCGCCCCGACAGTCTGCAGCATCCATCACTTCAAGGGGACCGAGGAGTTTGAGACCACTTGCGCGCCCTCCTGGGGGTGACTCAACCTCTGGCCCCCGAGGTTTAGAGAAACTCAGGAACCCAGGTCCTTCCCCAGCTCCGGCCCTACCTAGCAGACTCAGGAATGTGGGTCCCCAGCGCCCCCATCTGAGGTTCGCAGCACCTTTCACTTAGAACACCAAGACATCGGACTGTGCACCCCAAGGCTAGGAAGACACTCGGGATTCCGGAGCTTGAAAGCCCCAACTTCTCGACGCTGCGCCCCGACTGTACGCCTCCCTGGGGACCGCATTAGGATCCGGACCAGCCGGGCTCAGGGCTGGCGGCTCCCGGGGAGGTGAGGGGCAGTGAGGGGCCCGGGGCTGGGGGAGGGGGCGGCGCCGCGGCCGAACAATGAGGGGGCGTGCCGGCGGGGGCCGAGCCGAGGCGCCGGCGGGAGTCGGGGGCTGGAGGGGGCTGGGAAGGCGCTGGGGGCGCCGGGGCGGTGGGGACTGCGGTCCGGGCGCCGAGAGGGGCTGGGGAGAGGACGGCTCGGGGCCAGCGCCCTGGCGCTCAGTCCCTGGCGGGGGAGGGAATCGTCTGCAGGACCCTGGCATCCGGTCCCCTAGCCTCCGCCTTCCCTTGGGACCCCGCGGCCTCCCTCCCGCCCACGGCTTTTCCCAGCCCTGCCCCTCGCCCTCCACTGCAAGCCAGAGCCTGGAGCGTTCCCAGGATCCCTGAACCTCGAGATTGGGGCCCCCGATTGATGGAACTTGGAGTTTCGGGGGATTTTTGCCGTCTTCTATATTCTTTAGGTTGTCTTCGGTTCTCTTTTCTGTCACTTTGTATCTTTCCAGGAGTCAACGCCCATGGGGCCCCCTTCCTGGATTTAAACCAACTCCCAGCACCCTATCTGTGAATTGGGGTGACCGTGAGGCCAATGGAGTCCTGTCCCCCACCCCCAAGAAGTGCGTCTTTTTGCAGGTCTCAGGTGTACCACTCAGCCATGCCCGAGGGAGCCCGGGGACCTAGCTTGTCCAAACCCAGCCCGAAGCTCGGGTGTGGCCACAGAGGTGAAGTTCTCCACTCCATAACTGGGTGTGACACTCAGACAGGTGAGCATCCTAAACGGGTGGAGCCTGTGGGCATTTGTCCCCTCGTTCAGGACACTGAACAACCCTCTGAGTCTATGGCTGACCCAGCGCTGCCAACACGGTAGCCCAGACAGCCCAGCCCTGTCCCCACAGTCGGGTTGGCCAAGCTAAGAATTCAAAGGTTCAGGAAGAAGGAATTGGACTGGGACAAAGGAGTGTTCTTCACACAGGGAACCATGTGTGCAAAGGCCTAGAGCTTCTATAAGTAACTGAAAGAAGTTGGTTATGCCAGGGATGCTGGGAGTTGTTAAGAGATGTGTCATGGGAAAGGGATCTGTCATGGCCACATTGCTATAGGGCTCCGTGGATCTGAGGAGTTTGGACAGTAGCCTGAGGACTTGAAGGGGCTGTGCCGATGGGAGTTACAAGGTCAGTTGGACAGATTCATAAAGGTCTCTGTGGTTGATGGATGGAGGCGAATTAGAGGAATGGAGGACCAAGGCTCAGAGAGGAGGGACCATGGTAGGTAAAGGATAGGACTGGACCAAGTTAGGGCAGGGAAGGAAGGAGAGAATTGAGGGAACACCATTGGCCAGGTGTGGGTGAGTTTGGGGGCTATGGAAAAAAAATATCTGGGGAGAACCCCTGAGTGCCTCTTTCCTATCTCAGCAGCCCCTGCAGCCCCCACCATGGCTTCTCCCCGAGGTTCTGGTAGCTCTACATCTCTGAGCACAGTGGGCTCTGAAGGGGACCCAGCACCAGGGCCCTCACCAACCTGCTCAGCCTCCAGGCCGGAGCCACTGCCAGAGCCCCCTATACGCCTGCACCTGTCGCCTGTTGGGATCCAGAATTCAGTAAAACCTTCAAGGCTGGAGAGAGTGGCCAGAGAGATCGTGGAGACAGAGAGGGCCTATGTCCGGGATCTTCGCAGCATCGTGGAGGTGAGGTGGGCAGGCATCCAGGGACAGTGGGGATCTGGTCAGGCCCTTGGCCTCTGTAACACCCTGTCATCCCCACAGGACTACTTGGGCCCTCTGCTCGATGGTGGGGTCCTGGGGCTGAGCATGGAGCAGCTGGGCACGCTGTTTGCCAACATCGAGGATATCTATGAGTTCAGCAGGTCAGGGGCAGGAGGGACCTCAGGGGTGCTGGCCTCTGTGGCAAGGGAGGGTTATATCACTAATTTGAGTGCCTACTTAGTGCCCTGTGTAGGCTGGCACATGCAGTCCACTGACAGTGAGGACCCTAGGTGGTAAGCACAGGAGACCACATAACCAGACAGGCACCACAGCAGGATAGGATCCTGGGCTTGTTGAAGATCATGACCATGTGTACACTAGTGTGACCAACTCCTGGAGAGCCCAGGACTTTCCCAGGTTTAGCACCATGAGTCCTTCTACTGGGGAAGGTTCTTGGTCCTGGCCAAACCAAGCTGGCTGCTCAGCCTGGTGAAGACACCTGGCTCCAATTGTGAGATCTCAGAATTATAAAAGAATCTTTTGTGTTTTTCTTTGTTTTGTTTAAATATTTGAGACAAGGTCTCATGTAACCCAGGCTGGTCTTGAACTTACTGTATAGCCGAGGATGACCTTAAATAATGATCTTCCTGTCTCTACATCCCAAGTGTTGGAATTAGAAGCATGTACCACCACACCCAGCTACTGTTTGGGGTTTTTTTGTTTTGTTTCTTGAGAGTCTCCTTTATGTAGCCCAGCCTGGCTTCAAACTTGAGATCCTCCTGTCTCAGCTGCCTGAGAGCTGGGATAACAGTTGTGCACCACCCGTGCCTGATTTGTAACAGTCTTTCTGTTTTATGACTCTGGAGATTGAAACAGGACCTGAGCTACAGTAAGCAAGCACTATACCCCTGAGCTATATATATCTCCCCAGCTCTTTTTTTCACTTTTGGTTTTGAGAACAGAGTCTCACTAAGTGGCTCAGCCTGACCTTGAACTCTTGATCTTTCTGCCTTAGCCTCCCAAGTAGCTGAGATTACAAGAGAGTGTACCACCAATACAACTCTGGCTAACACCAAAATCTTAAAATCATATATTTGGGGATTCCCAACACCGCCTGCCCCAGAGCCATAATGTCACAGTAGGTTGTGACCTGCCAGCCGTGATGGTTTTCAGACCTAACAGCCTGTTGAGTAGGGTGCAATGTCTTATGTAGCCATTAGAGGCCCCCCTCCTCTGGTCATGATGTCCCATTGAAATGTCCTGTCTTGAAACTCTCCTGAGTCTTGCTTTGGGGGATTTGGATGCAGGAGGGTCCCTCACCTTTGCCCTCCCCCACAGCGAGCTTCTGGAGGACTTGGAAAGCAGCAGCAGTGCAGGAGCCATCGCTGAGTGCTTCGTGCAAAGGGTAAGAGCCAGGATCTCAGGGTGGAGTGTGGTTATGGGACAGCAGGCCTCAGCTGGCCTAGGCTGGGCTAGGCTACAGGGGGACTGTGGGAAGCTGGGTGGCCCTGACTCCCTTGTCCCCCGCAGAGCGAGGATTTTGACATCTACACACTGTACTGCATGAACTACCCGAGGTGAGGGGTAGGGAGTTCCTGCTTGGCCCTAGGCCATGCCTGTGCCAGCTGCCCCCTCTACCCTCCAACCCACTCAGTGCCCAGCTATAGCCCCTGCCAGAGCTTGATAATCACTGACCTCCCTAAGTGCCCTGTCCCCTCCCAGCTCTGCCCATTGGAGCTACCACTCCCCACTAACCTGTGCTATGCCTCCAGCTCCCTGGCCCTGCTCCGGGAACTGTCACTGTCCCCACCAGCTGTCCTGTGGCTGCAGGAGCGCCAGGCCCAGCTCCATCACTCCCTGCCCCTGCAGAGCTTCCTGCTGAAGCCAGTTCAGCGAATCCTGAAGTACCATCTCCTGCTGCAGGTCAGCTGTGGCACCTGGGGTCTGGCTGTGGGGAGAGGCACAGTCGAGTCCCCAGCCACCCCTGGTTCCATCACTCTTTCTCCGTGTTCATTGTGTCCTTTCATTTCTCCTTCATACTCTTATTTCTCCCCACCTCGTGTGCCCGGCGGATGCCTGGCAGGAACTGGGCAAGCACTGGGCAGAGGGCCCAGGCACTGGAGGTCGAGAGATGGTGGAGGAAGCCATTGTGTCCATGACTGCAGTGGCCTGGTACATCAACGACATGAAACGCAAGCAGGAGCACGCAGCACGCTTGCAGGTGGCCAATCCCCTTGGGTGGAACTGGTGGGATAGTGCTTGGAATCAGGCTTAGAGGGTTGTTCAGTGCATCCTAGTCATTAACGACCCTGTCTTGGCCTGTGTGCCACCCACATCTGTCTCTGTGCCTGCTGTGGCCCTGGCAGGAAGTGCAGCGGCGGCTGGGTGGCTGGACTGGCCCGGAGCTCAGTGCCTTTGGAGAGCTGGTGCTGGAAGGTGCCTTCCGAGGGGGTGGCGGGGGAGGCCCCCGGCTTCGAGGGGGTGAGCGGCTGCTCTTCCTGTTCTCCCGGATGCTGCTGGTGGCCAAGCGTCGGGGGCCTGAATACACCTACAAGGGCCACATCTTTGTGAGTATGGGGATAGAGGCAAGGCCTAGACAATTCTCTCTGAAATACCTTCTGTCTACCTCCACCTGAACCACCTGCAGGGTCTGCCTGGCAGAAAAGAGTCATGTTTATCTGGGTCTAGTGTCATCGACCTGGGATCCTAGTTATTCAGGAAGATTGAAAGTCTAGGCAAAACTTAGGAAACTGAGTGTGGTAGTACGCACCTGTAACCCTAGCAGTCAAGGGGGCTACAGCAAGAGGGTCCCTGGAAGTTAAGCCATCCTGAGCTGCAAGTGTGCTCAAGGCCAGTTAGTGAGCTCCTGTTTCAAAAACAGATGGGGGCTGGAGAGATGACTCAGTGGTCAACAGTGTGGACTGCTCTTGTAGGAGGACCAGAGTTCCATTCCCAGCACCCACATCAAGCAGCTTACAACTGCCTAGAACTCCAGCCCCAGGGGATCCTTTGCCTCTGGTCTCATCAGAGGCACCTGCTCTCACATACAAATACCCACATACAGACACATAATTAAAAAATAATAATAGTCAGGTGTGGTGGTTCAGTAGCTAAAGGTGCTTGCCACTAAGTCCAAAAACCTGAGTTCAGTCCCCAGGACCCACATTGTAGAAAGAGACCTGACACCTGAAAGTTGTCCTCTGACCTCCAAATACACTCTGTGGCATGCCCCCCATTAATTAACACTAACAAATGTGGGGAGTTGGCACTCAATTGCCCTCCATTCTAGAGGGTGTACTCCCTACTTTTGATTACTTTTTATTAAAAAATAATTTTATTTACTTATTTTGTTTGTTCTTTTTGAGACAGGGTCTCCCAGCTGACCTGGAAGTCACTACGTAGACCAGGCTGGCCTTGAACTCACAGAAATCCACTTGCCTCTACCTCCCAAGTGCTGGGCCACCACACCCAGCATTTTTTTTTTTTTTTTTGTCTTTTTGAGACAGGGTCTCCCTGTAGTCCCAGCTGACCTGGAACTCCCTATATAGACCAGGCTAGCCTTGAACTCACAGAGATCCACCTGCCACGGCCTCCCAAGTGCTAGGATTAAAGGGTTGGCCACCACGCCCAGCACTTATTAAAAATATTTTTGCTAAAATAAACCTTGATTGGGGAGGGTCACTTTAAAATGTTGACTGGGTGTGGTGTCGAATGCCTTTAATCTCAGCACTTGGGAGGCAGAGGCAGGTGGATTTCTGTGAGATCAGGACCAGCCCGGTCTACATATCAAGCTCCAAGGCAGCTGGGGCTATAGGGAGACCCTGTTTCAAAAATACCAGAATTAAATTCAAATCTTAAAATGTGACTTTTGTGATGTACAGAATTGAACCCAGAGTCTTCCACATGCTAAGCAAGCATTTTACCACTAAGATAGCCCCAACCCAGGAGCTGGTTCTCTCCTTCCCCCATATTGGTCCTTGGGATCCAACTCAGAATTGTTGATAAGTGTTTTTACCTGTGGAGCCCCACTGCCTGTATTTGGGGGCCGGGGGTGGGTGTGGGTGTGCATGCTATGTGTATGTGTGGTGCTGGGTATAGAATCTAAGGTCTTGTGGATGCCAGGCAAGCACTCCATCACTGAGCCACACTTCCAGCCCATGGGCCACATTTTCTTTTTGGCTTTTAAAAAGGTTTAATAGCCCTCAGGCCTGCTCACCAGTGCTTCTACTTACTCAGGCCTCTTGCCAGTATTTTTGGATTTTTTTTCTTTTGGAATTTTAAAAAATATATTTCATTTATTAATTTTATTTTCTGTGTATTGCCTGCCTGCATGTGTGTAAGTGCACCCATGCCATACAGTGCCCACAAAGATCAGAAGAGGGTATTGGATCCCCTGGAACTGGAGTTACAGAAGGTTGTTAGCTGCCATGTGGGTGCTGGGAATCGAACCCAGGTCCTCTGCAAGAGCACCTAGTGCTCTTAATCACTGAGCCATCTCTCCAGCCCCGTTAAGGTTTATTTTTTAGTTATGTGTATACATGTCTGTATGTGGGTATGTGCACATTGAGTGCAAGTGCCCTTGGAGGCCTGAGGAGTCAGATCCCTCAGGAGCTGGAGCTCCAGGTCTTTGTGAGTCAGTTGACCTAGTTGCTGGGAATTGAACTTGGATCCTCTAGAAGAGCAATACATGCTCTTAACTGATGAGCCATCTCTTCAGCCCTATTTTTAGAGTTTTGAGACAGTGTCTCCCTTTGTAGCTTTTTTGCCTGAAACGTGCTATGCAGAGCAGGTTGACCTCAGACTTGCTGCAGACCTCCTGCCTCAGCCTCCCAAGTGCTAAGACTACAAGTTTGTGCCACCATTTTTCATGAGCTCAAAAATGGAGGAGCCATAGGCTGACCATGTGGCTCAGTTGGGAGAGTACTTGCTTAGCATACACAAAGCCCTGGGTTCAATCCCTAGCACTTCGTAAACCTGTAATCTCAGCACTCAGGTGGTAGAGGCAGCAGGATCAGGTTCAATATCATCATTTGCCATATAGTAAGTTTGAGGATACATGCAATCCTTTAAAACTTAAGAGGTTGAGCCAGGCGTTGTGGCTCACGCCTTTAATCCCTGCACTCGGGAGGCAGAGGCAGGAGGATCTCTGTGAGTTCAAGGCCAGCCTGGTCTACATAGTGAGTTCCAGGACAGCTGGGGCTACAGAGAGACCCTGTCTCAAAAAGACAAAAAAAAAGGAATAAATTGAGCCGGGCGTGGTGGCACACGCCTTTAATCCCAGCACTCGGGAGGCAAAAAAAAAACCAAAAAAAAAAAAAAGGAATAAATTCAGTGGGGTGGATGTCTTCATAGGGGGATCAGGGGAGAAGCACATCTTGATGAAGGTGTGGTAAAGAGGACTGTGGTAAGGGAGTGTGCAGAGCCTAGCGTGGTGGGGTAGGAGACTCCACAGTCTTTGGGGATCCTCTTTCTAAGGAATGAGAACCCAGATATCTTGGTACCAGAGCTTTCAGCATGCCACCCCTCTCTGCCTGCCCCCCTCCCCCAGTGCTGTAACCTGAGTGTAAGCGAGAATCCTCGAGACCCCTTAGGGTTCAAGGTGTCCGATCTGACCATCCCCAAGCACAGACACCTGCTCCAGGTGAGCACAGGCTGGGCTGGGCTGTCACCCCTCTTCCAGCCTGGACCCCAGATCTCTAACCTTCACCTACCCTACCCCCAGGCCAAGAACCAAGAAGAGAAACGGTTGTGGATTCACTGCCTGCAGCGCCTCTTCTTCGAGAACCACCCTGCTTCCATCCCTGCCAAGGTAAGCTCCTGTCACAGCAGGGTCCCCTCGGAATACTGAACCCCTAGCCCATAACAGCCCTGAGTACAGGGATGTGGTTCTTTTAAAACCTCATCACTGAAGCGAGACAGGGTGGTGCACGTCTTTAATCCTAGCACTTGGGAGGCAGAGGCAGGTGGCCTCTGTGAGTTCCAGGGCAGCTGGAGCTACAGGAAGACCCTGTCTCCAAAAAGACTTAAAAAAACCTAATCGCTGAGCCCACAGAATTGGGCTGCTCTGGTTTTGCATTCCAGTTCTAGCACACTATTGCTTTGTGACCCCGGGCAACTAACTTAACCTCTCTAGGCTTCAATTACCTCACCTGGAGGAATAGTACCTACATTCTAGGGCTGTGGTAAAGATTAACCATCTTCGAAGAACTCATTTCTGGGAATGGCTGGCATTCAAGATGGGTTCTCCCAATTTCTGTGCCCCCAACACCCATCTCTCCCTGTCTTTTCAGGCAAAGCAGGTTCTCTTGGAGAACAGCCTGCACTGTGAGTTGGGGCTGGGGCTGGGAAGGACCCCTTTCAAGAAGAGGAAGTGCTTCCAAGGAAGGTAAACTGTTAACCCTTTGACTTTCCCCACAGGTTCTCCAAAAAGCAAACCTATCCCAGAGACTCCAATATCCCCACTGGAGTCTCCTCGACTTCGAGATGCTAGAAGTTTCACTCCTGGCAGAAGAAACACAGGTAAATGAGATGGAATGTGCAGTTCTGTTCCTAGTCCCCCAATCTGGGCTGTGGAGCTGGGCTCATGCTGGGTTCTGGTCACTTCTCCCACAGCTCCGTCTCCGAGACTCTCTGGTAGTCGCCGTGGCCGCAGGCAGTCTGGTGAGTATCCCCACTGGAACTGGGGGACCCAGGACACAGTGGCCTGACCTTCTGACATTCTGTGTCCTCCCTGCAGAGCCAGTGAAGGACCCTTATGCCATGTTTCCTCAGAATGGTTAGTGACTGGTCCATGTCTGTCTGTCTGCCCCTTCTTGGGATGTTTGGGGTGGATGGGGAGGAAGAAGGGGCAGCTGGTCAGTTACCAGGAATAACTCTTACTCCTGTGTCTCACTCTTTCTCACCTCTCCATCCCAGATCAGCCTAAAGTCAAGGTAAGAAATGGAGACAGCGTCTGGGAGCTGGACTCCTAGTCTGACAGAGAAAAGAGCTTAGTTCCACCATCTGGGTCTGAAGAAGAAAGGGGATTAAGGGCTGGGGATGTAGCTCATTTGGTACAGTGCTTACCCAGCATGCATTAAAGCCCTGGGTTTGAGACCTGGCACCACATAAAACTGGCTGTGGTGGCACAAGCCTGAATCCCCAGCACTTGGGATGTAGAGGCAGGAAGATCAGGGAGTTCAAGATTATCCTTGACTGCAAGCGAGTTCCAGTTTAGCTTGGGCTACATGAGACCCTAAATAAATAAAATAATGGGGGTCATTAAGCCAGGTGCCCTGGCAGATGTTTGCAGTCCGAGCTACACTGGATGGTCACTCCGTAGTGGAAGAGTACTTGCCTGGTACACACAAGCTCCTGGGTTCTATCCCCAGCACCACAAAAAAATAAAGGAAGCTGGATTGGGTGTGGTGGCACATGCCTATAATCCCAGCCTGGAGAAGGGAAAACAAGGGGATCAGGAATTTGAGGCCAACCTTGGCTACACAGTGAGTTCCAGGTCAGCTTGAGTTATATGAGACCCTTATCTAAAAGTGAAAAAGATGAGGGGCTTGACTTCCTCCATCTGTAGAAAGAGGGGCTGGGGATATTGGGACACAGGGCCCTCCTGGCTCTTCCTTTCCACCCTTCTTCTCACAGCATGCTGGCAGTGAAGGGGAACTCTGTCCCCCCTCGGAATTACAGCCCCCATTGTCCACTTCTGGGCCCCCTGAAGACCTAGAGGATGCTGGCCCTCCCACACTGGATCCATCAGGGACTTCCATCACTGAGGAAATTCTAGAACTGTTGAACCAGAGAGGCCTCCGGGACCCAGGGGTAAGCCCAGTCTACCACAGAGTCCTTGAAGCCTTGTCCTTGGGCAGTCAGAGACAAAGGCCAGGTTGGCCCATCCCCAACCCTGATATCTTGGCCTTTGTGTGCCCACTACAGCCAGCTACCCACGACATTCCCAAGTTCCCCAGAGACTCCAAAGTGACAGGTGACAGAGAAACCCTCCCGTTCCAAGCCCTGCCCAGCCGGGAGTCCTCAGAAGAGGAGGAGGAGGAGGATGACGAGCTGGAGATGAATGAACGGGAGCCTTCCCCACTCCACGTCTTAGAGGGGCTGGAAAGCTCTGGTACAGCTGAAATTCCCCGCATTCCCAGCCTTACCAAGATTCCTGACATGACCAGCCTTCCAGAAATTCCAGAAGTTCTCTCCGATATCCCCAGTGTTTTTGAGCTGCCTTGCCTTCCATCTGTGCCCAGTGTGCCTGACAGTCCCAGCCTGGGGAGCACTCCTGCCCTCCCCTGTGACTCCTGGCTCCCTGGACCCCTGCAGGAGCCGGAGAAGGCTCTAGCCACCAGGAGAGAACTGTTTCCTGGAAGCAATCCTGGAAATCTGGGTTTGCCCACCTCAGGAAGCGTAGTGGGGCAGGAGGAAGAGGGTGAGGAGGTGTCACTCCCAGCTTTCTGCACCCAGGATGTCACCCAGGTTCAGGGATTCCCAGAGGACCTGGAATACCGTTCTTGCTCAGAAATCAGGAGTGCCTGGCAAGCTCTAGAGCAGGGGCAGCTGGCCCGGCCCTGCTTCCCAGAGCCTCTGCTGATCCTGGAGGACTCCGATATTGGTGGAGGCAGTGGGAATGGGAAGGCAGGAGTGCCACATTCAGAGCGGGCAGCTTCCCGGGTGCGAGAGCTGGCTCGGCTTTACAGCGAGCGGATCCAGCAGATGCAGCGGGCTGAGACCAGGGCATCCAGCAATGCACCCCGACGCCGACCTCGGGTCCTAGCCCAGCCTCATCCATCCCCCTGCCCACCCCACGAGGAGGCTGAGCCAGGTGAGACCCAACCCTATCTGGAACAGCCTTCCTGACTGGATCCTTTCTTTTCCGCTGTGGTACTAGGGATTAGGGTCTCTAGCGTGCTAGGTCAGTACTCAACCTTTGAGCCACACCCCCAGCCTCTTACTGGGGGATTCTATGTAGGTGCTCTACCACTGAACCACATTCTCAGCCTTTGGTCCTCTTTCCTTTGTGTACAGGTCCCATGCCTGCCTTTGGACACGTGTTGGTGTGTGAGCTGGCCTTCCCACTGACCTGTGCTCAGGAGACTGTCCCTCTGGCCCCTGCTGCTCTGGTTCAAGCTGCTACACCTTTGTCTAAGCAGAGAAGTCACCTGGATGGCCAGAGTCTAAATGTCGCAGATTTGCCCAAGCAAGACCATCTGGGTAGCTGCATTCCACTGCCTTTGTCTGGAAAAGGAGATTTCTGGAACATGCAGGTTCCATCCAAATTCTCTTTGCCCAAGCAAGAAGGTCCTTCGGATATCCAGGTTCCAGCAGTTCCAACATTGCCTGATCAAAGCCAAGTTCCTACTACCACTCCTTTGACTGAGCACAGAAGCACCATGGAAATAGAGGTTCCATCTGCCCCCACCTGCCTTCCTGGGCAAGGGGGCTATACAGACCTGCAGATGCCAACTACCCCAGCATTGCCCAAGCAGGGAGGAAGTGCTGATGTCACAAATTTAGACACCACCCCTCTGCCCAAGGAAGAAGACCACACGGGCAGCCAGAGCCCAGGCAGTACTCCAGGAACTGAGCAAAGAGGTGTCAGGATTGACCAAGGCCCACCTGCTGTCAGTGACCAACCCATCAGTCCTTCACCAATGCAGGCAAACAACCTACACCATCAGATCCCAGCCGTCACCCCACTGCCCTTGTCACCTGACCTCCCAGACATCGAGGAGTCTGGTTGTTCTCCTCTGCGTATGCGTGGAGGTCCCCTGGACTGTTGCATCCCAGCTAGCCCTCCACAGTCTTTATCCCAAGACCTTCCAGATGTTCAAGTGCCAGCTGCCACACCCTTGGCCCTGCCTCAAGACCATACAGACATCAGAGTCCTCCTATCTTTCCCCAAGCAGGAAGGACCCACAGATACTCTGAGTCCAGAGGCTCCACCACAGCTTCTAGAGCCCGGCCCCACTGACACACAGACTCCCGGACTCCCACCTCCACGGGGCCAGCAGAACTCCGCAGCTGTCCGCGTTTTAGCTGCCACATCTTTCACTGCACAAGGATGCCCTCAGGACCCTCAGGGCCTGATACCCACACCGGTGCAGACTGCCATCATTTCATCCAAACCTGGAAGCCATTCAGTCTCTCATGTTACCAGGTCAGAGTCTTCAGACTTGACCCCACCCCATAGCCCTCAGCCCCACAGTCGTCAGCTCCTGGGCCCCAGTGCAGCTGCCCTCTCCAGGTACCTGGCAGCTTCGTACATCAGCCAGAGCCTTGCTCGGCGGCAGGGACCAGGGGGAGAGGTCCCCTCAGTCATTTCTCGAGGTCCCTGGTCTTCCTCTGCCCCTACATCTCGGGCACCTTCACCACCACCCCAGCCCCAGCCCCCACCACCCCCAGCTAGGAGGCTCAGCTATGCCACCACAGTTAGTATCCAGGTGGGAGGTGGTGGGCAGCTGCGGCCAGCCAAGGCCCAGGTCCGGCTCAACCACCCTACTCTCTTGGCAGCCCCCCACCCAGGAGCCTATGGGCCTTCTCAGGGTCCAGGGGGCTCTTGATGTCCCTTTTCAAAATGTGAGTATGGGCATCAGGCTTCCCAAGCAGCAAGGACTTTAACCCCTTCACCTAGTGCCACCCACCCTCAGGACATCACCCAGAGTCTAGACACAGGTCTAGAGGTGGCTGTGACGTTCCAGCCCCTGGTGTCTTTCACAGGTGGTCCTGGAAGCAATAGAGATAGGAAAAGGAGAGGTCTTGGTTATTTTGTTAATTAATTAATTTTATAAAACGATGTGTGCTTTGCTATTCTTCAGGTGGTGGGGATCTCGAATCCTGATGGGAAGCACTAACATTACCCAAACTTGTGAAAATCCTCTGAGAACACTTGGGCTATCTCAGGCTGGGTGTGTAGCTCAGTGAGCAGAGTACCTAGCATGCATGAACCCCAGGGTTAGATCCCCAACACCACATAAAAGGTATGATGGTGAATGTCTAATCCCAGCAACTCAGGAGATGGAAGTAAGAGGATCAGAAGTTCAGAGCTAACCTGGGCTACATGAGACCCTGTCTCAAAAAGAAAAAAAAAAAAATGCCGAATTTCAAGCTCCTTTGGAACCATTAGAAAATATTAGAACTTGATGACTTAAGGTTTAGAACTATGCCGGGTGTGGTGGCACACGCCTTTAATCCCAGCACTTGGGAGGCAGAGACAGGCAGATCTCTGTGAATTCAAGTCCAGCCTGGTCTACATAGTTCCAGGACAGCTGGGGCTACAGGGAGACCCTGTCTCAAAAAGGCCCAAAATAAAAGGAGTTTAGAACTGTATGGTACTGCTAGGAAAGCAATCCTGCTCAAGCTAGCCAAGATGGCCCACATCAATAGTCCCAGCTACTCGGGAGGCTGGCTGGAGCAAGGGGATATCTTGGGCCCAGGCGTTTGGGGCCACCCTGGGCTATAGCAGCAAAAGCCTTGCTCCTGATCTGTTTCCACCTGACTGGCCATTTGGTTACCTGGTTGTCACTATTCCTTCATCTGGTGTCCACCTTACAAGCTGGAATCCTACCCATGTGCCTTACCCTCACCTTCCACCCTGCTCATCCTTTGATCTGCTCATTTGTCCTCCCTCCAACTGGTACTCCAGGCTCCATATCCATCCCACTTCTCCAACGAGTACTGGTCCTCCCATCCCTGCATCTGTCATTTAGTCATCGATACACCTCTCCCCCAGCTGTCTCTATCCATCAACCCACCCTGTCCATCTCCCCTTATTTGGGTTCTTTGGGTCCTGGTACTACACCTCAGGAACTATTCTATATACATGCCAAGGCAGATCAGCTAAGGGCTGTGAAAGGTCTGTCTCATTTCCCTGGACACTCCCAGACCCGTTGCCATGTATATCCCGATCCTTGTGTCTCTCACACACAGACCCATTTCCATGAATGTTCCAGTTCTTGTGACACACACACACTCATACACTCACACACTCAGGCACACACATCCCTCCACTGCCTTGTTTGGAACTCTGCAATTCCTCAGCAGGCACTCACCTCCCACAAAATAATCCAGGTCGTGGAGACAAAAAGGGTTTTATGTTTCGGTCCTTCCGCCCTCTCCCAGCAGTGGTCTGCCAAGTGAGAAGCATGGCGTAAAAATGTTTGTGATGATTTACTACCAGCTCCTTCCATCACTGTTACTCTTCCCTGGAATTCTCTGAGGCCCATGTCATGGCTGTGAATTCAAGTCCTCCTTTCTCTTTGATGTGTTTCCTTCCTCACAGAGCTCGTTTTCCTGTCTGAAAAATGACCATTATGCCCTTCTCCTCCTCCTCTTCCCTCCCCCCCTCTTCCTTTCCTCCTCAGAATGGTCTGAGCATCCTGTCAGTGTACCCTCTCACTTCCCAAATGCGTATTAGTCCACCAGAACATCATTCAGATCATAGACCCCATTACGATCTAGTCCCAACCAATAGGAGTCTTAGAATCATAGTTAGCAGCTGGCTCCCAGCCAGAAAGGGAGCTTCACTGTGTACTAGCTGTAAGCCATGAGGGTATCATTCTGTGGGAGCTGATTCTCTTGGCCCTTGGCATTGCTAAGAACCAATGAGCTTTGTTTATTCTTTGCAGTGCTGAGGACCAAACTCAGGATCTAGTGCTCAAGGGCTTGGCTACTGAGCTACCTGCCTAGCCCCAGGATATGTTGGGCTGATTTAGTTTAGTTTGCAGTGCTGGGATTAAATTCAGGGCCTCATGCTAGCAAGAGCTCTACCACTGAGCTACCTCCCTAGCCCCATCCTTTGTTGGGTTTTGTTTTGTTTGAGAGAGGGTCTCACTATGTAGCCCTGGCTGACCTGAAGCTCCCTATATAAACCAGGCTGGCTTTGAATTCAGAGATCTCCCTGCCTGTGCCTCTCCAGTGCTGGAACTAAAGACATGCACTACTGCCAGTTTTAAAAGATGTGTATTTGTGTGTACTTGCACGTGAGTGTAGATGTCCCCAGAGTCCACAAGAGGGCTGGTGATTCCCTGGAGCTGGTGTTACAGGCAGATGTGAGCCATCCCACATGGTGCTGGGAACCAAACTTAGGTCCTGTGTAGGTGCAGTGTGTGTGCTTAACCACTGAGCCATCTCTCCAGCCTGTGTTTTTAGTCACTCTATATACACATGAGGAATCAGTGTGGGCTACAGAGACCCTGTCTCAACCAAAATTACTTAAAAGGAAACTTAACAGACAGAAAAGCAGCTTTCCCAGTTCCACTACTAGGAGGGGGCTGAACAGGGACAAAGCTTCACAGCCTGAAGCCCATCTAGTGCCAAGAGACATTCTGGCCACCAGGGTTACATACAAGAGGGAGATTCTGGTCATGAGGGAGCCAGCCAGCCCAAGGCCAGGCTTAATAAAAGAAGTGGGTGGCATCTCACTGAATGCCACTGTGCCCACAGGGCCTGGACTAGGGGCCCCCAGGAGCTGAACAGGCCCCTCTCCAGCCTACAGTGATTGAGGCCTCCCTGAGGTCAGGACTAAGGCTGGCCTTCCCTCCCCACCTCTGCCAGAGCCGCACATTCCCAGCCGCCTCCAGCTGTAGGAAAGTTCCCAGCCTGGTCTGGCCTCCCAGCGGCGCCGGAATTCCTGGTATTTGAGGAGGCAGGGAGGGAGAAAGGGCTGTCTGCTCCAGAGCCCGGAGAGGAGCCCCCTCTCCAGATGCATTCCAGCTGTGCCTCTAGGAAGGAGCCCTGCACCTCAATGGGGGAGGAGAGTCTCTCTTGTCCCTCTGGGAAAACCAAAGGTCCCAGGCTGACCTTAACCCCCTCCTTTTGGTGGGTTTCATCCCTCCCCTCAACCCCAGCTCCTTTCGGCTTCCTAGACCTACCAGGACCCCAGGAACACCCTTGCCCACCAGTCTGCCTGCTGTTTCACAGCTACAATCAGACTCAAAAAGCAGGGGGATGCTAACTGTGTGGCTGGAGCCTGGAGTCCCAGTGGATCTTGGCAACACAACCAGACCTCATCTTAGAAACAAAAAAGGGTGGTGCCTACTGCTCTCCTTCCCTATTACCTCTAGCCCCAGTGCCCTTGAGCACCGCACACCACTATTTTGCCACCAAGGTAGTTTTCTCATCTGGTCAATCACCTAGCACCAAGTTAGCAGTCAGCAAGCCCCATTCTCGTGTGCCTTGGTGTCAGTGCTGCCCCATGGAGTCTTCCTCACCTGTGGGAACATTCTATCTGCTGAGCCAGGTTGTGCAGGGCCTTAATGCCAGCTTTTCAGAAGACAGATCACTAGTCAAGGCCTGCCTAGGCTACAAAGCAAGTGCAAGGCCAGACTGGTTAACTCAGGGAGACCCTACCTCAAAAACAATGAAGCCAGGCATGAAGGCATACACCTTTAAACAGAGGAAGGTAGCCCTTCCAAGTTCAAGTCCAGCCTGGTCTACAGGCCACCAGGGCTGCACAGTGAGGCCCTCTCAAACTAAAGACACATCTGAGCAGCTTGGGTATGTGTGGCTGTTGGTTAGGACAGATGTGTACAAGTGGAGTCACTGAACCGAGTTGTAACCTTTCCCTTAACTCACATGCAATCTCAGTGCCCCATAAGACCACCATGGTCACACATGCAGCTCACCGGCAGCTGGCCACTCAACTGCTAAGCAACTTCTCGAGCAGCAAGTGAGCCAAGTCTCAGGTATATGAAACTGAATGGTCCCCAATCAGTTCCTGAGAATGCACCAGACCCTCTGGGTTGGGTCAGTTACTCATTAGGTCCAAGCAGACTGCTCCACTGGCACTCCTCAAAGGGTGTGTGGTGCAAAGGGGCTGCTGGAGACAGTATGAAGGACCTTGGCTCAACATTATACCCTTGAGCTGTTTGCTGGTACTCTCCTGGGGGATAGGACTGTGCAATCCACAGCAATTCTTCTAGGTAGTCCCCCAGTACTGGCTTCTCTTCGGGATGTGGTCTTGCTGTACAGCCTGGAACTCACTATACAGACCAGAGATCCACCTCCCAAGTGGTGGGATTAAGGTGTGCACCATACCTGGCCCCATTTTGTAATACTTCAAGACAACCTTATATAGAAGTTGCCAAGGACAGGCTCTTCCTGCCTCCAGGTTACTAGGATTACAGGTGAGGACTACTATGCCTGGCTCCTGGGCAGGCTCTTGCCCCACTGGATGAGATGAGCACAACAGCACCCTGCCTGAGGCCTGGAGCTAGTTATGGGCCAGAACATGGTGTGGTGACACCCAACTAGGGCACAGCAAAGTGGTGAAGGATAGGCTAAAGGGAGTGTTAACAAAGGATGTCAACCATCAGCACCCTAACCAGAGTCTACATATACAGCAAAGTGCACTGAATTTGTCAGTACTGCTAGAATGGGAAGACTCCTTAAACCTGCACGGCACCCCTAGGTATGGGGGTATCCCTACTGTTGGTTGACATTTCAAACTCTCAGCCTGGGCGTGGCCCTTAGCTGTAGACTTTTCTGATCCCACCCAGGCAGTCTGAATTTGCTTTGTGTTAAAGATTATTGGCCTTACACATTTCCTCCACTCTTCCTGCAGTTAAAATAGCAGGGCTGGGTGTGGTGCATGCCTCTAGTCCCAGCACTAAGGAGGCTGAAGCCAAGGTTCTTGAGCTGAAGAGGTGATGAGCAAGGGTTGTGGAGTGTAATAGCTCATCGGTAGAAGACGAGGGGAAAAAAAGACACTATAGTGTGCAGGGCCATGGGCCATGGGTTCACTCTCCTGTAACAAAAGCAGCACAGTAGCAAAGGGACTGGGGAAAAAAGATCCCAAGAACCTATGCCGAAAGACACAGTGACATACACTTGTAACAACCCTGTGCTAGGTGGGCAATCTCTGGGTTTTGCATGCTAGAGACCTAACCTCAAAACAAAACACCAGGTATACACCTGTAATCCCAGCATTCAGGATGGCAGAGGCAGGCAGATTTGAGTTTGAGGACAGCCTGGTCTACACACTGAAAACTGAGACCCTGTCTCAAAAAACGAAAATGGGCCGGGTATGGTGGCACATGCCATTAGTCCCAGGCACTCAAGAGGCAGAGAAAAATCTCTTTGAGTTCCAAGCCAGCTGGAGCTACAGGAAGACCCTGTCTCAAAAAAGGAAAAAAAAAGGGCTTCAAGGAGTTACGACCATGGGCTATTCTTGGAGAGAACTGAGGTTCAGTTCCCAGCACCCACAAGACAAGTAATAACCATCTGTAACTCCAGTTCCAGATATCTGTCACCCTCTTCTGGCCTCCAAGGATACTGCACACACAAGTACGTGGATCACATTCAACCACAAAAATTCAGAAAATGAGTGCAAACACTCAAGGTTGCCTCTAGAGTCCACATGTACATGCATATACATCCATGTACATACATATAATAAAAATACCCTGTGACAGCCACTGCCACCTGGGCTCAGCCCACACACTGCACTATGTATGCCTCTCCTATCTGCCACCTTCACCAACCACACTAAGGCCAGGGCAGGTGACTTCCTGCATTCCATTTAACCACAGACCACAGAAGACCACAGCTCAGCCTCAGGCAATTACACAATGTTTATTACAAAGGTAAACCCTGATCCTCTGAATGGGCTTATCGGTAGGATTTCTGGTAGCGGGCACGGGCACCAGGACCTCCAAACTTTTTGGACTCGCAGCGACGGGGATCAGCTACCAGCAGGGTTCGGTCATACTGGATAAGAATGTCTTTGATCTCCTTCTTTGAAGCCTCATCCACATCTGGAAATGAGAAAGGGGAAAGATTCAAATAACTGCAAGTCTTCCCCTGGCCCCTGCATACCCAACCTCCTGCTAGAAGAACCAACTGCACTCACATTTCTGGTAGTAGGCCACCAGAGCTTTGGAGATGGACTGTCGAATTGCTGTGAGAAGACAATGCAGAGGGTCATATGAGCCCCATCAAGTAGTCTTGCTCCAGGAACCACCTCAAAGTCACAGGGCCAGGTGCCAGGGACTTACCATAAATCTGGGCCACATGACCACCACCCTTCACACGGACCCTGATGTCCACACCAGCAAACCGCTCCTTGCCCAGAAGTAGAACTGGCTCTAGTAACTAGAGAAACAGTGAACAGGGTTAGGTCACCTCACTGGGCATTTCGTATCTCCCTTTACCTTCCCCATCATCACTGAATAATCTAAGCAAATAGCTGCTGTTCCAGGTCTCATTGTGCCCTTCCCCAAGCCCTCTCTGGACTTACATCCCAGCCCTGCCCATAATCTTATCTACATCAGGTTTTAGTATTGGGTCATTGTGCCTCGAAGCTCCAAGAGGGTAGGGACTAGAGTCACTGCTGCATCCCACAAAACAGAACACACACAAATCCTCCATATAAACTGACAGCCAATAACAAAACCATATTCCATAACTGCTATACAAGGGAAATCTGGTACTTTTGACAATGCTTTTAAGTTCTTTCCCTTTAAAAGGAACAGAATTTAAGAAAAAATACCTTTATAGATGCCAAACTTAGTCTTCAATCCCTAAGAATCAAAATCACACCCCATTTCACAGATGGACCCCCCGCCCCCAAGAGCCTAGCAACTCAGCAGAACCCACCACATTCTGGCCTTTCCATTCAAAGAAAACAGGGAGGGACTGTTAAGACTCTTACCAAGCATTTAAACAGCCCAACTATGTCCTTTTTAGTTGCTTCAATTAAGTAACTGAGATCCCCATCCCAGGGGCCTAATTTCTTGAGGCAATTTACTTTACCCTCATCCACAAGTCCCCACGATTAGAATACTACAGATCTGTAAGACAACTAGTCTTTCATTACCAATACTATCGTGACTTTGGACCATCTCCAGTATATTTCTTCTTACACATATCAAAACTCATCAACTATGGGTTCTGGGTTTTAAGATTTATTTTTGTACCTCCTGTTAACTCTTTTCCCACCAGTTCAACAAAAAACGCACACAGGCTTGGAGGGTGGAGTACACCTTTAACCCCCTCACTCAAGAGGCAGGTTTCAAGGCCAGCCTTGGCTACATAGTGATGCCTTATCTTTAAGGTCCTGCTTTTATTTTTTTTTTTTCAGTTTTTAAATGCATTTATTACTTTTTGTGTGAGTGCATTATCTGCAGGTATATAAGTGCACCCGTGGCATGCAATGAGTTTTGGGAGACTGTTAGCAGCCTTATGGATGCTGGGAACCCAAACCAGGTCCTCAGCAACAGTAACCAGTGCTCTTAACCACTGAGTCCTCTCTCCAGCCCAGCTCCTGGTCTGTGGTGGCACAGGCCATTAATCCCAGCACACAGGAGACAGGCAGAGGCAGGCCTGGTCTATATAGTGAGTTCCAGACTAGCTGAAGCTACAGGGAAATCCTGTTTTAAAAAAGAAAATGTTTTTCTTTCATGAGTTTTATACAGTAGCCCAGGATGACCAGAACCACGCTCTGTAGATCTGTATGGTCCTGAACTCTTGGCAATCCTCCTACTTCATCCCGCAGAAGTGCTGGTTGTAAACCCATTCTTCTACGAACGAAAACGTTAATCGGGTCGTATAAACCGAGCTATTCCGGCCCCGATTTCCCCGAAGCACGGTGAGTTTCCAAATATTCCAGATCGCAAGAGACCTCCTCCAACCTCCAACAATTTTCCTTACGCCTGCTCGGTGCGAACGTTTTTCCCTGCTCAAGGTCAGACCTACCACTAAATATACCACTTTCCTTCCCCTAACTCGGCTTCTCAACACCCACTGAGAACGGCACCTCCGTTTCTAAGCCCCCTCCCCTACTGTGTCCGGCTCCAAGGCGCCCGTCCCCGACCCGGCACCTTGTACTGCAACGTGCGCGGCTCGATCATCTCCAGAGGACGTCCGTTCACCTTGATGAGGCCATTTCCTCGTTTGCAGTGCGCCACGGCTGTGGCTGTCTTCTGTGGAAAGCGAGGGAGAGAGCGGGGCCATTGTGAGTTCCGGGCCCTGGTCACCCGGCCGCCCCCCCAGCCCCCGGCCGCTCCCAGCCTCCCCCGGTTCTTCCACTCCTCGCCAAGCCAACCTTGCGTCCGAAGACCTGCACCGACTGCAGCGGACCCTTGGCCGGCATGGCTGCGAGTACACACACGAGCTCCTCACCGCGCGGCGTTGCACCGGAAAAAGAAAGCTCGGGGCCGCCCCAGCCGCTTTTCAAGGTCTGCGCAGGCGCTTTGAGCGTTCGTCACGACAGAAGCCAGCTTTACGGCTCACGCTGAAGCCAAGGGCGGGACGTCTGATTGGCGGCGGGAAGGCCCTCAGGAGAGAAGGTCCTGGGAGCGGAAGGGGCGGGGCCTGAAGCACACAGCTTGACAGGCCGGATCAGACTCTATTTACGGTGGGATGGGTTCCGGTCTCTGACGGTTCTCATAAGCATTCCTACTGTTTGACAATCTCCTTCGCGCCACCCTCCAACTCGCTTCTCAGCTGCTCACCACCCGCAACCTTCTCGCCCTTCGGACTCCCTTTTCCCAGAATTCCCTCCAGGGTCTTCGTTCCAAACTCCACTGCTCTAAAGCCCAGCTGGGTTCCCAGCATCCTGTCTCCCGGAACCCACTTTGAGAATCCTCTCCTCAGACTCTTTCATTGGAAAGCCTACCTTCCGGTATCCTTCCCGGAGCGCTGCCTCCCACAACCCTTTTCTCAAAGGCACGCCCCCCAAACCTTTTTTCAACGCTCTCAACCTAAACTCTGCTTTCCTCCCGGGTCCCCTACTCAGGGTCATCATCCTCCGGGTCTTCCCTCGAGAATCTTCCTGCCTTCACAAATCCATCATCCCTAGAATCCCTTCTCATAACATGTTCCTTCCACAGAGCCCCTTCCCTTCATTTACCCAGGAATTATAACACCAGCAGCTGCCGGAAATTTTTCCTCCCAGAATGGCCATCTCCTAGAAACTACACCCCCAGGATCCCTCTTCAAGCGACACCCAAATCCTCTCTTTAAAAAAGTTACCTTTTATGTGTATGTTTTGCCTGAATGTATGGAAGTGCATCACGTGTACATGAATGCACTACTTTCGGAGGTAGAAGTGGGCATTTGATCCTCTGGAACTGTAATTTCAGATGGTTGTTAGCCGAAATGTGGGTGCTGGGAACCTAACCACGGGTCCTCAGCAAAAGTAGCTTGTGCTCTTAACCGTTAAGCCATCTCTCCAGCCCTCCCCCTGCCCTTACCCCACTCTCTTTAAATGCCTCTAATTACTCTCCACTCTAACCCACCCCCCCGCACAAAATTCTCCAGCCCACCAATCCAATCAAGAACCCCAGGTTTGAGTTGTTCCCTGGTGTCATTTTCCTGGCTTCCCTAATACTCTCTGATCAAGGGGATTCCATTTTAGGGATGTAGAGGGCCCACAGTTGCTTCAGTTTAATTGGTAGCATGGGGGCTGGGACTTAAACCTTGCCAGAGACTTGGAGACAGTGTTGGAGGGTACGGTTGGGAACAAGTGGGTAAATAAACCCGCAGTTGATTTTTTTTTTTTTTTTTTGTCTTTTTGAGACAGGGTCTCCTTGTAGCCCCAGCTGTCCTGGAACTCACTATGTAGACCAGGCTGGCCTCGAACTCATAAAGATCTGCCTGCCTCTGCCTCCCAAGTGCTGGGATTAAAGGCATGTGCCACCACGACTGGCCCCACAGTTGATTTCTAAAGGGAGAAAGATAGCATGGTGTGGTGGCTGGTGGTGCAAACCTATAATCCTAGAATTTGGAAGGGGGAGACAGGAGGATAAGCCTGTTCAAGATCATCCTTAGCTACATATGTTCAAGGCCAGCCTGAGTTATATGAGACCCTCTCTTAAAAAAAAAAAAACAAGCAGGCCATCTCTATAACGTGCCACTATAATTTTTAAAAATAGGATGGCAACTTAATAATAAGACTGGGGCTACAGGGAGACCCTGTCCCAAAAAGACCAAAAAATAAATAAATAAATAAATAAATAAATAAATAAATAAAAAACAAAGACAAAAACACAAAAAAACCAGAAACAATGGCACTGTCCACACTCAAGGAATCCATAATGTTTCAGTAAGAAACCACTGGGTCTGTATGCATGCAACTATGCATGCCTGAGTAGTTGACAGGAGATAATACCCTGGTGTTCTGGCTGTCGAACTTCTCACCCATTACCCAAAGCCTTAGCAGATAAATGAATTTCAGCAGGATCTTCTTATGTAAATCAGACTGGTCTTGAACTTGTGATCCTCTTGACTCTTACCTCTCAAATGCTAGGATTACAGGGGTATACCACCACACTTGGCAACATATAATTTGCTCATTGTTGTCTCCAATACAACACTGACTTTCACATAACAGATGATTGTGGAGGCTGCAGATGTAGCTAGTAGAGTGCTTGACTAGTAGATGCCAAGTCATGGGTTTGATCTTCAACTCCACATAATCCGGGCCTGGTGATGCATGCCTATAATCCTAGCCTTGGGGAAGTGGAGGGAAAAGGATCCAAACTTCAAGGCTATCATCTTCTTTGGTATACTGAGTTCAAAGCCAGCCTGGGCTACGGGACACCTGTCTTAAAAACAACAAAACACACACAAAAAAATAATTATTATGATTACAGTCAAATTTAAATGGTGCTTACTCTGTGCTGGGTACTGGTCTAAATGCCTGGAGTACATTGGTTAATCTCCACACCAGCCCTATGAAGTAGACAGGACCACCATGTGTGGATATGACATCTAACAAGGACAATATTTAGACATTGTAGATTCCTATTTGTCAAGGTCCAGCAGATAGCAGAAAAGTATCCATTGTGCTTTAATCATTAAATTGCTTTTTTTTTTTTCTGAGACTGTGTCTCATGCAGCCCAGGCAGTCAGCCTGAGGAGAGGGATGACCTTGAACTCTTAATCCTCTTGCCTTCACCTCTGAAGCGCTAGGATTACCGATGTCCAGTTTTAGAAGTGTCTTTTCTTTTTTTTTTGTTCTGTGTGTGTGTGGAAATAAGGTCTCATGTAGCCCCACCTGGCCTGGAACTCACTATGGACTCTAGATGTGCCTGCCTCTGCCTCCCTAGTGCTGGGATTAAAGGTGTATTCCACAACACATACACCCCACCTTTTTTTGAAACATGATCTAGCTATATTGTCCTAGCAGGCCTCAAACTCTTGGGACCAAACAATCCTCCTGCTTCAGCCTCCCAAGAACCTAGGATTAAAAATCTGGTGGAAGGAGTGTCTTTTTAAAAATTTATTAGTGGGGCTGGAGAAATGGCTCAGCGGTCAAGACCACTGGCTGCTCTTGCAGAGGACCCGGGTTTGATTCCCAACACCCACATGGCGGCTACGAATCGTCCTTAACTCCAGTTCCAAGGGAATCCGACGCCCTCTTCTGACCTCCATGGCATTGCACAACATGGGTGCACTCACATACATACAGGCAATACACTCATACACATAAAGTAAAAATAATAAAATATTTTTTTTAATTTATTATTTTATTTTATGTGTATGTGTGTGTTGTCTTCATGTGCTTAAGTGTACTCATGTCCTGTAATGCCTGAGGAAGGGTTTCAGATCCTCTGGAACTGGAGTTACAGACAATTGCTAGCCACCATGTGGGTGCTGGAAACTGAACCTGAGTCCTCTGCAAGAGCAGCCAGTGCTCTTAACCACTGAGCAGTCTTATCTTTCCAGCCCCAGAAGTGTCTTTTTCTAATTTGCACACAGATACCCTATGGCTAGTGTTGTTCATTAGGGCAGGAATTATTGCAGACCCCTTTTTGCAGATAAGGAAACTGCGGTCCAGAGAAGTAAGAGGGCATGTCCCAGGCATATCAGAAACCTCTGGAGTGGAAGTTTGGGATCAGACCTGTACTCCACAGGCCTGTTCTGCAAGAACCTCAGTTCTTGAGAATGCAGATGCTGGTGATTGGGATAATTCTGTGTTCCATTAACATGCCTGCTCAAAATGTCTGCTGGATGCTACAGGGCTGTGGGTGGTTATCTAGCATCCTGTCTGCTCCATGAAGCCTCCCTAAAGAAACCTACCCTCTTCCTGCCCAGACCCTTGGCTGCCTCCTTATCCTGTTTGTTTTTGTTCTTTATTTTTTGAGCCCAGGCTGGTCTTCAATTCAATTTGTAACCAAGGATGCCCTTGAACTTCTGACTCTCCAGCTGCCACCTCCCAAGTACTATAAATAGATATTTCCAATAAGTGGAAACTTCATTTAGCATAATTCTTTTGAGAATTATCCATATTGTAACTCATGCCAATATTTCCTTTCTTTTTATGCCAAATATTTCATTATGTGGATATAGCACATTTTGTTTAGTCAGTGGACATGTGGATTATTTCTTTTTTTTAATTTTAAAAATAAAATTTTTTTGGTCTTTTTGAGACAGGGTCTTCCTGTAGCCCCAGCTGTCCTGGAACTCACTATGTAGACCAGGCTGGCCTTGAGCTCACAGAGATCCGCCTGCCTCTGCCTCCCAAGTACTGGGATTAAAGGCATGTGCCACCATACCTGGCTATAATTATTTTTTAATGGGGCATTCCCCCCTCTGAAGAGGTAACCCTAAAATCTTTTAATGATTAGATACAAGCTCCCAATACTTTCAACATTTTGGGCCTTTGGAACAGAGTATGTTGCTAAGAGGCCCAAGGACATGGTGAGTTTTAGGTAAGAAACTGGCTACTTTTCTTTGGGGTCTTTTTACCCTAACTGCCTAGCCAATTCTACCTCCCATTCTTATTACACCATCCTCTGAAGAGGTTACCGAAATTGCCAATAGGGAATTGGGATGCAGACCGCTCTGGCTTCTCCCATGCTGAACAGGGATGCAGGGTGAGGCAATTGGAGTACCCCTTCAGTGGGTCTATCTAAAAGACTCCCAAATTGCATAACTCTTATCTGTAGGTGGAAAAGAAAGTCCTTGACTGAAAACCACCAAATTTTTAATTATTTTTAATTTAAATTGGCAAAAAGAAAGAAAACAATACTGTTTCTGGCAGGATAGAGAAGTATTGTGATCTCTGTATTGCCAGGAAGCTCTATAGTAGTGGACAGGACCAGAAAGCAAGCCCATTTGGGCACAGCCCTTAAGGCCCCCCACTTCTGGAATTTGCAAAGGGAACTGTGCTAGGTAAAGTAGAAGTTGAAGCTAAATAGCCAAATTCTGGTGTCAGGAAGTGTGTGAGGGTCCAGAGTGCATCAAAAAAGGCAGTGGGGGGCTGGAGAGATGGCTCAGAGCCATCTGACTGCTCTTGCAGAGGATCCAGGTTCTGTTCCCAGCACCAACATGGCAGCTAACAACTGTCTGTAACTCCAGTTCCAAGGGAATCCAGTGCCTTCTTCTGACCCCCTTAGGCATTGCAAAGCATGGGTACACTTAAATACATACAGGTAATGCACTCATACACATAAAATAAAAATTAAAAAATATATATATATATATATTGGTCTTTTTGAGACAGGGTCTCCCTGTAGCCCCAGCTGTCCTGGAACTCACTATGTAGACCAGGTTGGCCTTGAACTCACAGAGATCTGCCTGCCTCTGCCTCCCAAGTGCTGGGATTAAAAGCATGTGCCACCATGCCCAGCCCAAAATATATTTTTTTAAAAAGAAGGACAAGAGGCTATCAGGCCTGGTGTACACCTTTAATCTCAGCACTCTGGGAGACAGAGGCAAGTGGGTCTCTGAGTTCAAAACCAACTTAGTCTATATAGTTCAGACCAGCTGAGGCTACAATGACACCTTGTCTCAAAAAAAAAACCCAATTTTGGTGCTTTACTGGTTTAAGATGTTACATATAGTTCTGGTTTAATTTTTTAACCTATGCATTTAACTTTTTTCTAGAAATAGCATTGTGTTGAATAGTAACACTTTATACATATATATGCATGCTTTTTTATTGTGGGTTTTTTTGTTGTTTTTTTTGTTTTTGGTTTTGTTTTGCCTTTTTGGAGGGATGCTTTTAGGCTGGTTTGCACAAAGGCAGTTTTCTTTTTCTTCGCTGCAGTTGTCTTTTTTGCAGAACAAATAGTGTGTGCAAGTTTGTGAGCAAATGGAACACGCAGTTTCAATCCATTTAAAATTATTTTTCAACTCATGTCTATGCCAGAATCTGACTCATATATTATTTTGAATGGATAGCATAATTCTACACTCTGCAGGTTGATTCTGCAGTAAGCCACTAGATTCCATGCTAAGCAATTTTTATCTCAAATATCAGCCATTGAGTGTTTTATTTTGCTGTTTGGTGTACAGAATGGTAAGCCACCCTTTGAAGAACACTTTTTCTTGTAGATGGTTGGTGACCATATGGCTACTCAGCTGAACAAAGAACTGCAAGTGGTATTTGGAAAGATCACCTGGAATTAGGAGACCTAAGTATCCTTCAAGCTGTGGAGTATCACTTGTGAGAGTCCAAAGCCGTAGCTGCCACATGGAAGATGTAGAGGGAAGAATGGTATGAGTTTTGGCAAACAGCTGTATCTTCCAGGGAGTACCTGAAAAAGGCTGTGGTAATTAAGTAGAGTCCAGATTTTAAGAATCATACTTTCTCAGGGATCTCCACAAACCTAGTAGGTGTCCTGGCTGTCCCTGTAGACAGCCTCTTTCTATAGGTAAGGCTTCAAGTGAACTGTAGCTATCCTGGTGTTCCTATGGGGCACTTTGAAAAATGGCAGGTGCTCCAAAACCTTTGTGGGTGGTTTGGCTGATTGTCAGAGTATAAAAGAATCCAGCATAGGATTTTTCTAACAGCAGGAGTTGTTCACTGCAGGTGAAAGGAAGTAGCATTCCAATTAGAGAATCTTGAAATTTTGACTCTTCATACTCTATTTTGAAATAACTTCTGTGTATTTCTTTTTTTTTTTTTTTGCCTGGTTATCTCTGAGGCAGGCTTCAGATTTTGGCAGTATAACATGAAAGATTAGGATAAGCATTAGTGTGTGGAACAGTTTGGTGAATTCTAAGAGAGAAGTTTGAGTTCAAGTTGCTTGAACTGGGAATTGACTGGGAGGCCAAAGATTTAAAGAAGTAGGGGATTCAAGATATAAATGTGTGATGATGGTGTGTTTTGTTTTGTGTGCATGGATGAGACTTAGTAAATGTTGAATTCTAGGCTTCGACAATCATTATCAGCACAGATCAAGCTGCAGATATTTACGGGTTTTTGTTTTGTTTTGATTTTTTTTTTTTTTGGTCTTTTTGAGACAGGGTCTCTTTGTAGCCCCAGCTGTCCTGGAATTCACTATGTAGACCAGGCTGGCCTCGAACTCACAAAGATCCACCTGCCTCTGCCTCCCCAGTGCTGGGATTAAAGGCGTGCACACCATGCCTAGTGATATTTATGTTTTCAAAAAATATTTTATTTATTATTTTTCATTTTATGTGTATGCGTGTATTGTCTGCATGTAGGTAAGTGAACCCGTGTTGTGCAATGCCTGCGGAAGACAGAAGAGGCTGTCAGATCCCCTGGAACTGGAGCTACATTACGGACAGTTGTTAGCTGCCATGTGGGTGCTGGGATTTGAACCTGGGTCTTCTTCAAGAACAGCCAGTGTTCTTAACCACTGAGTCACCTCTCCATATGTTTTAAAAGTTACATTATAAAGCTAGTTAAGTCTTTCTCTTTCTTTCCTTTCTTCCTTTCTTTCTTTCTTTCTTTCTTTCTTTCTTTCTTTCTTTTAGGAGACAGCTAGTTATGTCTTTTTTATTTAGGAAGAAATTCATTCCACCACTCAGGAGGCAGAGGCAGGTGAACTGCTGCCAGTTCAAGGCCAGCCTGGTTTACACAGCAAGATCCAGCCCAGCTACAGCTACATGACAAGCTGGTCATGGTGGTGCATGCCTTTAGTCCTGCACTTGGGAGGCAAAGGCAGACAGATCTCTGTGAGCTCCAGGCCAGCTGGGGCTACAGGGAGACTTTGTCTCAAAAAGACCAAAAAAAAATAAATAAATAAAAACAAAACAAAACAAAACAAAAAGACTACCTCATTGATGATAGCATCTTAAAGAACTCCTAGATTTTCCATTATGAAGGATTTTTTTTTTTTTTTGGTCTTTTTGAAGCAGGGTCTCCCTGTAGTTCCAGCTGACCTGAACTCACTATGGAGACCAGGCTGGCCTCAAACTCACAGAGATCCACCTGCCTCTGCCTCCCGAGTGCTGGGATTAAAGGCGTACACACCTGGCTGATAAATAAAATATTTTTAAAAAATTGTTTCAATGAAAAGCATATTAGTATTTGGAACTTCTAGTCCAGTTTGGAGTTCTTCCATTTGAAAAATGTGATATTTGCATGAAATTGACTGAGACTTGTTTTCTAGTCACCCCCCATAAATACCCCATAGACTGAAGCTAGAAGTTTTCTCTTTTGATAATGAAGAGAAAATGAACATGTTATTTGTAAATTGATACTTAATGACTAGTGACAAACTTGAACTGGTAGTGTTAGATTTTGGGAGAGTAAAAGGAAATATAGAAAAATAGGAGACAAGAAACCAGAGCCAGACCTGCAACAGGCAAAGAATGTAGCTTCCTTTATTCAAAGAAGATACAGTGAGACGTAGAGGCTGTCCTTGGAAACCAAGCTTCTACAACTAGCCAAAGAAAATGGGGTGGAGGGTGAGGGTGGCGTGGAGGGGGTAGGAGGGTGTTTATACCGGGGTTTTGAGACACAGCTGCACTTTGTGGGGAGTTGAATTAGTGCCCAAGTTTGGTGTCCTTGAGGGTCTCTTTTCTCAGACAGGCGGGTGAGTTATCTAAGGCACTAAAGGAGACAGGTGGGTTCCACAAAGTCTCTCTCTCAGTCCAGGGAGTGACCAGTTGATAAGGCTTGAGAAAGGCCAGGCTGCCAACTTAGGGCCAGTTAGACACTTTAAGAGATTTATGGCTTTCCTTAATGAGGCTTGTGGCTCTTCTGCAATTCATACATTCTATCAGGTAGACTATGTCATAAGCTTAATCCTAGGTAGTCTTATGAAAATGTATCTCTTAATTATTTTTTGAACTGTATTCACATTTTTTTTCAAGATATCTTGTTATATTTTTCCTTTGTTTTGGAACTACTTTTTTTTTTTTTGGTCTTTTGATACAGGGTCTCCCTATAGCCCTAGCTGGCCTGGATTTGTTATGGAGAACAGGCTGACCTTGAACTCACAGAGATCCGCCTGCCTCTGCCTCCCTGAGTGCTGGGATTAAAGGCTTGAGCCACCATGCCGGCTTTTTTTTTTTTTTTTAATTGAGGCATAATTCAAAAGAGGCTGCATTGTTTTGGTAAGATGTTTTGCATTAGACTTCCAAGAAGGGCCATTTTACGTTTTTTAGAGTTATTCTAAAGTCCCAAGGTCATCAACTTTGGGGACTACTTTGCATATGATTGCTAATGCAAATTAAAACCCAGGTTGACCTCATCATTCTGAACTTTGACAATGGAAGGAATACCTTGCCTATAGTGTATTGTTACTTGTGGACTGAAAAGCTGAGGAAGAAACTTATTTTCTTCTTTGCGTACATCAAGATATTGTCTAGGGCTTCCTGGTTGACCTCTGTAACTGAAGTGAACCGATTGTTCAAATTTAGAAATAACCTGAATCTTGGTTTGTGTAGATTTATAATCTACATGCAACATTAGCTAAATCAGATAGCTTTTACATTTCACCGCGTATACACATAGGCCTCCCCTTCATTAGTTACTGAACTTTTTAAACTGGTATTGTAACATTGCAATGATGTTTTGTGCCAATTTTACAAACTTACAGTACAATATGTGTTACTGAAAAACATAAAAAAATCAGGAGCCATGAAGCCTCTCAGGCAAGTCACGTCTCAGGCAGGTCACATACCGGTCAAGAATTCCAACTTGCCGATAAGTAAGCTTCATGGCCGAGACATCTCCAACTCACTGATAAGTAAGTTT
>NW_008355971.1:2357559-2359274 GCF_000622305.1 Nannospalax galili
ACAATTGCAGATTACAAATCAGGTTCTCAGCCCCCAAAGCCTACAGCCCAAGCTTGGAGTCCTACCTTATTTTCCAGGCACTACATTTGAGCTTGCCTTAACTACCTCACAAGGAGATGAGCCACTGGAGCCACTGATGTAAATATACCCTGAGAAAGTATGTACATCTTACAAATGTATTTGAGATTATGATTGAAAGTTAATTTAGCAGCTGGAAACTATTCTTTACCACAATGACATTGAAAAATATAAAAGTCAGGAGCCATGAAGCCTCTCAGACAAGTCACGTCTCAGGCAGGTCATGTGCTGGTCAAGAATTCCAACTTGCCGATAAGTAAGCTTCATGGCCAACTCTCTAATTAGTGAGTTTCATGGCTGAGACATCTCCAACTCACTGATAAGTAAGTTTTATGGTTGAAACATCTGGCTTAATGATAAGTAAGCCCCCCCGCTCTCCCTATAGCATTTTGTAATAGTTTAAACTAACCAATAACCACGCTTCTGCTTCTGTAAACTGCTTCTGCTCCTATAAAGACCCCAAACCCCAGACCTGGGGCGCTTCTCCCTTTGTCAGGAGCTGTGCCCACAGGTACCTGTGTAAAATAAAATTCTCTTGCTATTGCAACTCGAGGGCCCGACTTGTCCTTTGTGGTTTCAATTTTACATTACTTTTCTGAAGTAAGCCAAAGGTGTATTTCTCAAGGTTCTTGTTGCCTTCTTCAGCAGCATTTGATGGAGGATTTTTAGAAAATATTTTATTGTTTTTATTTTATGTGTATGCATGTATTGCCTGTGTGTATGTAAGTGCACCTGCATCATGCAATGCCCACGGAGGACAGAAGAAGCTGTCGGATCCCCTGGAACTGGAGTTACTGACAGTTGTTAGCTGCCATGTGGGTGCTGGGATTCGGGATTCCAACCCGGGTTTTCTGCAAGGACAGTCAGTGTTCTTAACTGCTGAGCCATCTCTCCAGCCCCTTGATGGAGGATCTTTTTTAGAAGAATTTTTTTTTTTTTTTGGTCTTTTTGAGACAGGGTCCCCTATAGCCCCAGCTGTCCTGGAACTCACTATGTAGACCAGGCTGGCCTCGAACTCACAAAGATCCTCCTGCCTCTGCCTCCTGAGTGCTGGGATTAAAGGCGCGTGCCACCATGCCCAGCTAGTGGTATACACTTTTAATCCCTGGACTCAGGAAATTTGTGGATCTCTGTTAGTTCCAGGCTAGCCTGGTCTATATAGTGAGTTCCAGGCTATGGTCAATCATGCCTTTAATCCCAGCAACTGGGAGGCAGAGGCAGCTGGATCTCTGTGTTCAAGGCCAGCTTGGTCTACACAGAGGGTTTCAGGCTAGTTGAGGCTACAGAGAGAGACCCTGTCTCAAAAAACAAACAAACACAAACAAAAAAGACTAAAACCAAAACAAACAATAAAAGAAAGACAACAGCTTGGTGTGGTGGCACAGGCCTTTAATCCCAACATTTGGGAAGCAAAGGCAGGCGGATCTCTGTGAGTTCAAGGCCAGACTGGTCTACATAGTGAGTTCCAGGACAGCTGGGGCTACAAGGAAACTGTAAGGGTTCCAAACAGCAGCAGTTTCCCCCCTCCCCAACAGGGACCTCACCTTGACCTTTGAAGTCAAGGGAAACAAACTCTGCTGAGAAGCAGCCTGCCTTTCCTCTGACCTCCAAAGATAGGATAAGCAGATTCTACCTGA
>NW_008355971.1:2359629-2403989 GCF_000622305.1 Nannospalax galili
AAAGACAACGTGCTTTTAATCCCAGCGGTCAGGAAGCAGAGACAGGCAGTAGATCTCCATGAGTTCCAGGTCAGCCTGATCTACATAGTTTGAGGCCAGGCAGCCAGGGCCACATAGTGGGACACTGTCAAAAAGAAGAACAAAAAAGAAAAAAAGAAGTAAGGAAAAGATAGGGCTGGAGAGACAGCTCAGTAGTTAAAAGCACATACTGCTCTTCCAGAGGACCCAAGTTTGGTTTCAGAATCCACACTAGGCAGCTTATAGCTGCCTGTAAGTCCAACTCCAGGAGATCTATGGGCACTATACTTTCATTCACAAACTCACACACATATACATATAATTTAAAAATAAGCAGCGAATGGGGCTGGAGAGATGGCTCGGTGGTTAAGAGCACTGACTGACTACTCTTGCAGAGGACCCATGTGGCGGCTCCGAACCATCCTTCAGGTCCAGTGTTATAGGATGGAGTTCACAAAAAATCACCAACACCACTTTAAGAATTAAAGTAGCAAGGTAAATTTTAATTTTCGACTGGCCAGGCTGTCTATCTCGGGAGTAGAAGCAGCCCTGATGATTGTCGGGATCAGAGTTTTTATAGGATTACAGAAATATTATTCAAACAGGACATTTGTGAACCAATCAGGTTTGTACAACATAGCAGAACTTTGACTCTATTAATCAACAACCAGTCATTATACAGACAAGTGATACAGTCATATAACTTGGCAATCAACTTTGTAATTTTAAAATTAGTCAACTCCCTAGCCATAACACGTATAGTAAGAAAGCTGGAATCAGCAGTTATGCGTGGTCATACAATAACAGGGTAACAAGGGTGGTCTTATGCCCTGTGTCAAGGTGACCCAAGATAGCAAGCGGATTACAGAAGCGAAAACAAGCTGGTTAGCCAGATGTATGATGTCTGGAATTAGCACATTCCATGATTCATGGCTAGGATAATTTCCCAAGACCCAAGGTTGCCCCCCTTTTCCTTCTGGTGTGGAGCAAAGTTGCTGCTAAAATGGCTCTGAACAAAATGGAGTAATTTAGGTAAGTTTGCTGAGCCAGTTCACAGGAGAATCTGAAGCCCTCTTCTGACCTCCCATGGCATTGTACGACACGGGTGCACTCACATACATGCAAGCAATATACTCATACACATAAAATAAAAATAAGAAATAAAGTGGCAGCTAGGGTGTTTCTTTTTTTTTCTTCCTTTTGGTCCTTTTGAGACAGGACTCCCCTATAGCTATGAAGTTGCTATGGAGACCAGACTGGCCTCATCCTCACAGAAATTTACCAGGCTCTACCTCCAGAGTGCTAGGATTAAAAGTGTGCATGAACCACACTCCACTGGGTTAGGGTGATTTTTGAGACAGGGTCTCCGTGTAGCCCCAGCTGGCCTGGAATTCACGATGTAGACCAGGCTGGCCTCGGACTTACAGAGATTCACCTGCCTCTGCCTCCCATGTGCTGGGATTAAAGGCAGGTGTCACCACAACCGGCCTTATTTTATTATTTTTAAAATTTTATGGATGTTTTTGGGGAGATAGGGTGTCACTATGTAGCCCTGACTGGCCTGGAACTCACTATGTAAACCAGAGATCCACCTGTCCCTGCCTCTAGAGTGCTAGGGCTAAAGGCGTGAGCTACCATGTCCAGCATTTATTTTTTGTTATTTAAATTATTTATTTACTATGGGTGTGGTGGCTCATGCCTGTAGTTCCAGCACTTGGGAGGCAGAGGCAGGTGGATCTGTGTGAGTTCAAGCCCAGCCTGGTCTACATAGTGAGTTCCAGGACAGCTGGGGCTATAGGGAGACCCTGCTTCAAAAAGACAAAAAAAATTATTTACTTATTCATTTTTATTTTATATGTATGAGTGTTTTGCCTGCATGTATGTAAGTGCACACGTGTCATGCAAAGCCCTCAGAGGCCAGAAGACGGCATTGGATCCAGATTCCCTGGAACTGAAGTTACAGATGGTTGTGAGCCACCACATGGGTGCTGGGAACTGAACCTGGGTCCTCTGGAAAAGCAGCCAGGGCTCTTAACTGCTGAACCATCTCTCCAGTCCCTTATTTTATTTTTTAAAGATTTATTTATTTGTATGTGTGTGGCCAGAAGAGGGCATCAGATCCCTTGGAGCTGCAGTTACATGAGTTGACAGAGCACCAGGCTTGTTGCTTTAGTGCTAGGTCCTGAACTCCTGTCCTCATGATTGCACAGCAAGTGCTCTTCAACAGCTGAGTCATCTCTCAAGCCCCTAAATCCACCTTAAAATCAACTTAGACTATACAGGAGAACAAGGTCTTGGACTGGGACTGTGGCTGTAGTTTAGTGGTAGTGTCCTTGCCTACCATGGGTGAAGCCTTGGGCTCCATCACCACCATTAAACATATTTATTTATCTAATTAATTAATTAATTAATTATTTTGGTCTTTTTGAGACAGGGTCTCCCTGTAGCCCCAACTGGCCTGGAACTCAGAGATCCACCTGCCTCTGACATCTGAGTGATGGGATTAAAAATGTGTGCCACCATACCTGTCTTACTAAACATATCTAAAAAGGCAAAACAACCAGTTACTTTACATTTATCCAAACTTGGGAGTCTTGGGTCTGCTGCTTTTGACTTTATTTTTGGGAGTTTCTGAGTTTGGCAAAATGAGTGCACTTATTGAGGCAGGACAGAAAGGCAGGGAAAATTTTGGGGATATGAAAAGAGAGAAACAGGTTGGAGAGACGGCTTAGCAGTTAAGAGCACTGGCTGCTCTTGCAGAAAACCTTGGGTTCAATTCCCAGCACCCACGTGGTGGCTAACAACATCTGTAAGTCCAGTTCCAGGGGATCCAACACCCTCTTCTGATCTCCCTGGGCACTGTGAGAAATGGGTGCACTTACATACATGCAGGCAATACACTCATACACATTAAAAGCAAAAATAATAAAATATTAAAAAAATATTTTATTGGATGCTGGGACTTGAACCAGGGTCCTCTGCAGGGGCAGTCAGTACTCTTAACCGCTGAGCCATCTCACCAGCCCCAATAATAAAAATTAAGAAAATATTTTATTTATTATTTTTATTTTATGTGTATGCATGTATTGCCCGCATGTAGGTAAGTGCACCGTGTCATGCAGTGCCTGCGGAGGACAGAAGAGGCCGTTAGATCCCCTGGAACTGGAGTTATAAACAGTTGTTAGCTGCCATGTAGTGCTGGGAATTGAACCTGGGTCTTCTGCAAGAACAGTCAGTGTTCTTAACCGCTGCACTCTCTCTCCAGCCCCCATAAAGTATTTTTAAAAAGAGAGAAACAAGTCCCTCACTGGAATCTGACTGAAGTCTTTGCCAGCTGGGAAGCAAAACTTCCATTGCAAATACTAACAGCTTGGGGTTCTTTCCCCTTCCCAGCCATAAACCTGCATTTCCTACAAATCTCACTGGAAAATTCCATTTAGAAGGAAAGGACAGGTATTAAACCCCTTGTGCAAAGCTAGTAGCTTGCGTTTTCACCTCAACAGAAATATATAATTCCATTCAAGAAATCTCCAGAACCACTTAGGTATCTCAACAGAAGGGAGAACACAGGAAAAAAAATGGGTTTCTCAGGAACTTTTTGAGATGTAACCTAAGAGTCACCAGTAGGAGATATCTCTATCTCTATCTATCTATCTATCTATCTATCTATCTATCTATCTATCTATCTATCTATCTATCATCTATCTATCTATCATCTATTTATCATCTATCATCTATCTATCTATCATCTATATGAGGTAATTACTTAGTCTCTCAGAGAAACCTGTACCCACATTTGGGTACACCTTACTATCCCTGTTATGGAAAAACTCTTCAGAAAAGTAAGAGATCAAGCATTTACCAAGAAGAGAGTCAGAAAGCCTGTTTATTCTGGTTCCATGCATGAGGTCCCAGAACTAGCAACAAAGGCTTCAAGATTTTCTGGGCCTTGAACAAAAGTACAGATGGGGATCAAATAGATATTTTACCTCATCATTTTAGGGCTAGCACTTTGGCCCTATGTTTCTTATCATGATGGGCCATGTTATCTCAGGAAAAATTCCTTCCTGACTTCACTGGGTCATCATAGCTTAAAAGGTAACTATCCCCAGGCATGGGCGGTGACATGGGACATCTGCTGTCTTTTGAGCTATAGCTAGGACAGGCCAATTGGGCTAAGACCCTGTCAAATGGTCATTGTAGTTTTCAAAAACAGATTATCACCAGCAGAAGTTCAGATATCTGACACATTTAATTTACACTTTTCTTGGACTCATTAAATCATTTGGTGAACTATCCATTCTCTTAGCTTTACTTTTTTTTTTTTTTGCGCCACCAAGTGGAAAGCATCCAGGTTCAAGATATTACAGAGTAATAAAACGTCCCATAAAAACATGGTAAAACATCTCAGGGTTGCATTTCAAGGTATCCACTCAGTAAAACAAAGGAAACTTCAAAATAGTCTAAATTTAAATTTAAAAGATTATATATGAGCGGCTGGAGAGATGGCTCAACGGTTAAGAGCACTGACTGCTCTCGCACAGGACCCAGGTTCGATTCCCAGCACCCACATGGAAGCTATGAATCGCCCATCCTTAACCCCAATTCCAGGGGAATCCGAAGCACTCTTCTGACCTCCGGGGCATTGCAGGACACGGGTGCACTCACATACATGCAGGCAATACACTCGTACACATAATAAAAATAAAATATTTTTAAAAATTATATGTGAATATAGAAAGCCATAAGACTAACTTTGTTTATCATCCCAATTTGGGTGTTTTACTTTCTTCTGAGTACCTCTCGCGTTTAAGCTTATATTAAAATGTCTTTCCTAAAACTTCTAGCTCTGTTTCACTAGCAAGTTCTGAAATTCTTTTCAGCACCCCCAGGAACTCCTAATTGGCTGGAGTCTAGTTTCCTAAAATCTAGGGGCACTCCTCAGGCTGCTGAAGGTGACTGTGTAGAGCTACGACTCTGTCCTTTCACCACTGACCTTTATCTCCTAGGGATGTTTTGAGGGCCTATTAGTAAATGAATAAACAGCTTACTCCATTGAAGTCTGACTTCCAAACTAGAAAGCTCTAGTAGCAGAGAACCGGTTCCTTTCTTTTGACCCTCTCAAGATGGCAGCTCTACGCTCCATTGCGCCCACTCTGCCACTCTCAATATGGCGTCCAGGAAGTGCGTTTACAGTACCAGCCCTAGAAATCTCGCGCTAAGCGAGGATAATGCGTGAGTTCTCGCGAGATAGCGATTCAGTCCAGCTAGGCGTTGTGCAAGCTGTTGCTGGAGCTGACTCCGCAGGTGGAAACGAGTAGGTAAGTGGGAATGCGGAGGTTGCTGTCCTGAGGCTGATGGGGATCCAGGAGGTGTACGACCGGATTCGGAGACTTGGAATGTGCTAGGTGGCGCGGGCCAAACTCGGGTCTGGATTGCCAGAACGAAGCTTCCGGAAGTGCGCCAAGGGATTTTTCTTCTCCCGTGGAACTGGCGGGGAAACTGAGGCTGGGGTGGAGCTCGCGGTTTTGGGCTACGCTGAGGCCGCTGTGTTCCTCTGCAGTAGTGGAAGATGTCGGACAGCGAAGACAGCAACTTCTCCGAGGAGGAGGACAGCGAGCGCAGCAGCGAGGCGGAGGAGGCCGAGGTATGTGGCCGGGGCTCTTGGGGGAAGACAGTGTGCCTGGGGACAGGGACAAGGCAGAGGCCCCTGCAGGAGCCCAGAAACACTCAACGGCTGGGCGCTTCCAGGGTGTCAAGAGTAGGAGGAAAAGAGGAGCAGAAGGACGGATTCTGGAAGATGAGGGTGCGCCGGGTATACTGACGTAGGTGATGGGTTTAAAGGGCCTGTTGAGTGCATAAGTACCATTCGCTTTTACTTTCAGCATATCTAATATTTACACTTAATCCATCCCCAAGACAGCTTATTATGTATATGCAAATAATCCCCAACTCCTACAAGATTTTTCTGTGTATTTTTTGTTTTTGTGAGGTTAGATCGTGCTATATAGTGCTCTGTAGCGTTGACTGGCCTGGAACTCACTGTGTAGACCAGGTTGGCTTCCAACTTGGATAATTTTACTGCCTATGCCTCCTGAATGCTGGGATTATAGGTGTGCACCAGCCTAACACCTAAAATCTCAAATCAGGTCTGATCCCAAACTGTTAGCCCGAGAGAACCCCTTCTAGCACCCTGGAGAAAAGTTGAGCATAAAAGGGGAGTAGAGAGACCTGACTGAATTTGATCAGAATGAGTCAGAGTGACATTTTGATGAAGGCTTGCTGAAGCGAGGAGTGAGTCATGTGGGTATCTCTTTTGTTTGTTTCTTTTCATGCTGGTGATAGAATGCAGGGCCTTGTGCATGCTAGGCTCTGCCACTGATCTCCATTCCCAGTCTTCCTGTGGACATCTTGAAGAAAAGTGTTCCAGCAAAGGACCATCATCAGAACAGTTGGGAGCAGGTCTGCTGTGGTCCAGAAGCAAAGGGGTCCAATTTGGCTGGATCAAGTGACCTATACCAAAGAAGTAACAGGAATCAAAGCATATGAATTGCTATTATTTTGAGATAGGGTCTCACCATGGCTGGCCTAGGAACTCACTATGTAAATCAGGTTGGCTTCAAACTCATAGAGATCCACCTGCCTTTGCCTCTGGAGTGTTGGGATTAAAGGTGTGTGCTACCATGCCTGGATATATACATATTTTGTCTTTTTGAGACAGGGTCTCCCTGCAGCCCCAGCTGGCCTGGAACTCCTCACTTATGTAGACCAAGCTGGCCTGGATCTCACAGAGAGTGCTAGAACTAAAGGCCAGCATGTCTGGCTCTGGATATTTTTTAATGGTTAGGAAAAGAGGTTTATTTTTGGTTTATGGTTCTGATATAAGACCAATTGGCCATGTGTGATGATGGCCAAATGTTATGATGATTCCCTACTGGGAGCTGAAACAGGGCCGCCTGGGTAGAAGCCAGAATTCCTAACTGCTAGCCCATGTAGACACTACATATTTCTGTTTTATTTACTTGTAAGACACGTAAATATTTGAGTATCTATTACTAAGTTCTAGTTCCTTCCCAGGTGCCAGAGAAGTAGCGTGCAAGGCAAGCCTATGATTTTGTGGAATTGGTGTTTGGTTGGCAGCAGGCCAGTAACTGAAGAGCTGATGGGTGATTATAGGTGTCCAGTTTGATACAAGGAATCGAAATGCCATTTACTACTGAGCCACACCTCCAGCCCTTAAATTTACTTTTTTGTTTTAGAAATAGTGTCTTACTCTGCAGCCCACGCTAGCTCTGAATTCAAAACCTCTTCCTGTTCAGCTTCCCCAGTGCTGGGATTGTGTGTGTGTGCCGCCTTGGCTTACATTTCCTTTTTGTTCTCCTTACTTTTATTGTTCATTTTGTCACATTTTCATGCTTACATACTGTACTTTGCTCCTATTCTCCTCCCTCTTCTGTCTTTTCTTTCTTTTTTCTTAACACAGGGTTTCATATTGTAATCCAGGCTGGCTTTAAATTCCTGGCAGTCCTGCTTCAGTTGGGATTGCTGCTGTGGACCACCATGGCCTGTATCATCTGTCTTTTTTTCGGGTAGGGGGAGAGTTGAGACTGAGACTAAGTCTTAGGTTGCCCATAGCCTTGAACTTGCTCTGTAGCTAAGGATGCTCTTAAACTCCTGATCTTCCTGCCTCTTCCTCCCAAGGATTCACCCTTCCTCTTTTTATTTATTTTTTTATTTTTTGCATCTTTTTGAGATGGAACTCACTATGTAGACCAGGATGGCCTTGAATTCACAGAGATCTGCCTGCCTCTTCCTCCCGAGTGCTGGGATTAAAGGTGTGCGCTACCATGCCCGGCTTTTTTTTTTTTTTTTTAAATAATAGTGCTGGGGATGGAACCCAGAGCATTGTGCATGCTAAGTATAAGCTGTACCACTGAGCCACACTTCCCTTAAAGTGCATGTGTGCCTGCGTGTGTGTGTGTGTCGGGGATACTTGGGAAAGAAACCCAGAACCTCGAAAATGGTGAGTGCTGGGCCACTGAGCTATATCACTAGGCCCTAAATTTACTTTTTTTTTTTTTGGTCTTTTTGAGACAGGGTCTCCTTGTAGCCCCAGCTGACCTGGAACTCGCTATGTAGACCAGGCTGGCCTGGAACTCACAGAGATCGGCCTGCCTCTGCCTCCCAAGTGCTGGGATTAAAGGTGTGCCACCACCACGCCCAGCTAAATTTACTTTTTTTAAAAAAAAAATTTATTATTTTTATTTTATGTGTATGTGTGTATTGCCTGCCTGTATATAAGTGCACCCGTGTCATGCAATGCCTTAGGAGGACAGAAGAGGCTGTCAGATCTCCTGGAACTGGTGTTAGGGACAGTTGTTAGCTGCCATGTGGGTGCTGGGATTTGCACCTGGGTCTTCTGCAAGAACAGTCAGTGTTTTTAACCACTGAGCCATCTCTTCAGCCCCTAAATTTACTTTTAACTTTTTGTTTTGATTTATTCGTTTTTATTTTTATGTGTATGAGTGTTTTGGGCCTTAGGCATGCTAGGCAAGTGTTCTGCTGCTGAGCTCGCCCGGCTGCTCTTTTCATTCAGGGCTGTCCTCCAGGGCTGGGACATCAGTGCCATTTATCATCTTGCTTGCCTTGTGGCAGGGTTCAGGAAAGGAAAGGTTTACAGACTGTCATGAGAGCACTGTGCTTAGGGCTGTGGGTTTCCATTCACGTGCCCACTTCCTTATGTGACCTGCTAGTCCTCTGTTTGCTTTTGGTTGTCAGGTCTTGTGCATTTGGGTGAGCCCTCTGCTTTCAGGGAAGCATTGAGATACCGGGGTGGTGTGGAGCAAGTGAGAGAGTGACAGAACTAGTTTTTGTTCCAAGCCGTAGCTCTGGGTCCTTGACAGTGACTCATGGCTTCAAGTCACTGCCTGGCAGTTGAGGCCTGGTGGTAATGAGACCAGGGCTCCCGGTTTCTTCCTTGCAGAGGTTTGCACTGTGCAAGTCTCACTTCCCTAGTACCAAGTCAGACTCATGAGTCACCTCCCGACATCAGGCTGCTGACACCAGGCGAGACTGGAGGGCAGTGTGAGGCCTGCCACCACGCTGGAGACAGGGCCAGGTGTTGACTCAGGTTCTGTAGATAGGCAGGTTGTCAGGTAAACAGTGAGCTGTTTGCTGTTGAAGGAGGCAGAGGGCTTCCTATTCCCAGCCCCAGGAACCTGCTTGTTCATTGAGGAAGTGCTCCCAGAGTTCTGGTGTGGCTCCCAGCCTCCCTTACTGAGGTAACTGCTTGGGCTGAGATGTTTTTGTAGAGTGTATGTAGTGACTGCAGGGGCGTTGAGGGCAGTGGGACAAGAACTCTGCAGCGTGCCACCTACTAGGGTCCCTAAGAGCGCTGCCTCCTGAATGCTGGGATTAAAGCTGTATGCCACCATGCTGGACCCATTATCTTTCTTTTTCAAAACATTTCTTTTTATTTCAGAATTTTATGCAATATATTAGTCATATTCACCACCCTCTCCTCTTAGCTCCTCTCGGGTCCCCCCAGATCTACCTCTCCACGCCTACCTCAACTTCTTGTCCTCTTTTATTATTTTTATTTTTTGGGGTCTTTTTGAGACAGGGTCTCCGTGTAGCCCCAGCTGGCCTGGAACTCACTATGTAGACCAGGCTGGCCTTGAATTTACAGAGATCCACCTGCCTCTGCCTCTGGTGCTGGGATTAAAGACATGAGCCACCACACCCAGCTGGTGTCCTCTTTTTTTTTTTAAATAATTATTCATTATTTTTATTTTATGTGTATGCCTCTATTGCCTGCATGTAGGTAAGTGCACCCATGTCATGCAATGTCCTCGGAGGTCAGAAGAGGCTGTTGGATCCCTTGGGACTGGAGTTACGGACAGTTGTTAGCTGCTGTGTGGGTGTTGGGATTTGAACCCGGGTCTTCTGCAAGAACAACCAGTGTTCTTAACTGCTGAGCTATCTCTTTAGCCCTCTTATCCTCTTTTTAAAAAAATTATTTTTATTTTATGTGCATGAGTGTTTTGCTTGCATGCATATAAATGTACCTATGTTGTACACTGCCTGTGGAGGCCAGAAGAGGGCGTTGGATCGCCTGGAACTAAAGGTATAAACAGTTGTTAACCATTATGTGGGTGCTGGAACTGAACCTGGGTCCTCTGCAAGAGCAGCCAGTACTCTTACCTGCTGAGCCATCTCTCCAGCCCCTCATTTTTTGGATCCACTGAGTCTAAGAAGTGCTGCCTGCCTACATGGGCATCCGCACCCCTAGAGAAAATGACTCCCTCCTTCAGTAGCTCAGCTAGGAATTGAGTCCCTCCCTTATAGCTCCAGCTGATCTAGAACTCTATGTAGACCAGGCTGGCCTCAAATTCACAGAGATCCACCTGTCTCTGCCTCCCAAGTGCTGGGAGTAAAGGCATGTGGTGGAACTTTTGTCTGCCTTGATCTTGTGCAGGTAGCCACAGCTGCTCTGAGTTCCTGAGTGCTTCAGCCATGCCATGTCCAGTAGATGACGCTTCACAGCATGCCACTGCTCCTCCAGCTCTTACTTTCTTTCCAGCTCCTCTTCCTCAGTGTTCCCTAAGCTTTGTGGGGGTTGATAGAGATTTCTCATGACTGAGCACTCAGCAGTCACTTCTCATACATTTGATCAGTTATGAGTCTCTTCATTAAGCACTACCCAGTGCAAAGAAACCTTGACCAAGGTAGAGAGTTTGAAGTCTCCATGGTGGGGAAGTCATGGCAGTGATGGCATGAGACAGCTGGTTTATTGCACAGAAATGCAGGTGACCCCAACACTACTTCATCCCCCCCAATCATGGATGACACCTCATAGGGTTTGTATGTGGTTGTTTGAAAGTGGGTCTTACTTGTAGCCTTTGGTTGGCCCTGGAGAGCATCATGCAACTCACCCTTGAACTTTGGATGACCCTCCTGCCTCTGCCTCCCAAGTGCTGGGATCAAAGGCGTGTGCCACCACACTCAGTTGTGTCTCTTAAATTAGTTTAAAATGTAAGTGAAGGTCTAGGGAGATGGCTCAGCAGTTAAGAGCACTTGTTGCTCTCCAGAGGACCTGGGTTCAAGTTCCAGCACCCATGTTGAGTGGCTCACAGCTGCCTGTAACTCCAGCTCCAGGGTATTCAGTGCACTCTTCTGGCTTTACAGGTACCTGCACTGGCACTGATGCGTAGTTAAAAAATGAAAATAAGGGACTGGAGAGATGGCTCAGCAGTTAAGAACACTGGCTGTTCTTCCAGAGTTCAATTTCCAGCACCCAAATGGCAGCTAACAACTGTCCAAAACTTCAGTTCGAGGGAATCTGACATCCTCTTTTGGCCTCTGTGGGTACCGCATGCAGGCAAAATACCTGTACACATAAGATAAAAAAAATAAATAAAATTTAAAAAAAATTGAAATATGAATGTAAATGAACTTAAAATACTACTAAATTGAGTATAGTGGACACACAGAGACATGCACATAAATAAAGAAAATAATAATAAATCTTTTTAAAAAAACAGGAAAGAATTTGTTGGGACAAGAAATACCTCAGGTGGAGGAGGGGGATGAGAGGATAGTCCGGGCTCTATGATCAAAGTAGATACATACCTATGAAATTGAGAAAGTATAAACCATCTGTAATAAATAAATGAAATAAAAGTGTTGGGCAAAATGTTGTAGCCGGGCGTGGTGGCGCACGCCTTTAATCCCAGCACTTGGGAGTTAGAGGCAGGCGGCTCTTTGTGAGTTTAAGGCCAGCCTGGTCTACATAGTGAGTTCCAGGATAGCTGGGGCTACAGGAAGACCCTGTCTCAAAAAGACCAAAAAAACAAAAAAACAAAAAAAAGGTTGTAGTGTTGGAGCTGGAGAGATGACTCAACAGTTAAGAACACTGGTTGTTCCTACAGAAGACCTGGGTTTGAATCCCAGCACCCACATGGCAGCTAACAACTATCCATAACTCCAGTCCTAGGGGATCTGACAGCCTCTTCTGACCTCCTCAGGCATTGCATGACATGGGTGCACTTACCTACATGCAGGCAATACATACATACACATAAAATAAAAATAATAATTAAAAAAAAGTTGTAGTGTTATAGAAATGGGAGAAACCCTGAGGTGGGGAGTTAAAGGTTGCTGTTTGGTATGGGTCAGGTATAGGAGCAGGGAGTAGAAACCAGGGGCTCAGGAGGAGGCTGGGGTGAAGACCCAGTGCTGGAGGGCAGTGTGGTGGTCTAGCCTAGCAGGGGATGTGGGGATGGGAGGTACTGCTCTTACAGAGGACTGGAGTTTGGTTCCTAGCACTAGCACCCACATGGTGGCTCACACCCCCCGCCCCACACACATGCAAACATGTATTGGTGAGTTGACTAAGTGGAGCCTCAGAAGTGACTGAGGTTGGAGCACACCAGGGGCGCATAGGAGAGCACAGTGTGTCTGAAACCAAGGAAGACCTGACTGGCAGGTCCAACTAGAGGAAGTACAAGGGGTTAGCAGCAGGGGCAGCCAGTGTGATTGAGTATCAAGCACCAGAAACAGACTCAAGTCAAGTTCGAGATACACTCTGGCCTATCTCGAACCCAGCACCAACACACTTTCCACCTTGGTTGGGCTGGGTTCGAGATAGGCCAGAGGGTCTGTAGGAAGCACAGAGATGAGGGTTAAGGACCAAGTCCCAAGGAACTTGGTACTTAGTAGCCCTCAAAGCAAGGGATCTGTTAGAGGGAAGAGTCAGGACTGACCCCCAGGAGTTGTTTGGGTGGCTGGAGTGGTTTGGAATGTCACCTGAGTTGGAACAGTGTAACCAGAGGCCTGGTCAGTGGGACTGTGTGTAGGAAGCACCGAGGGGGCTGTGATTGACCAGGTAGATTTGATGTCAGGGTTTCTGGAGTTGCGGATGGTAGAGCCCTGGTGACCTAACTGCTTGATCCCTACAGGTAGAAGAACGGCAGAGTGCAGCAGGCAGTGAAAAGGAGGAGGAGCCTGAGGAAGAAGAAGAAGAGGAAGAGGAGGAGGAATATGATGAGGAAGAAGAGGAGGAAGATGATGACCGGCCCCCCAAGAAACCCCGCCATGGTGGCTTCATTCTGGATGAAGCTGGTATGTTGCATGGCCTAGTCCCACTAAGCAAACTTTCGAAGGAGCGTGAGACAACCTGTGGCTCTGGTTTGTTTGTGTTGTGGGTTGTATTTGTGACTAAGCTAGACAATCCAGCCTGCTGAGCCACACCCCCAGCTCCTCATTGGTGGGTTGTGGCCAAGCCCTCTACCACTGAGCCATGCCCCAGCCCCTCACTGGTGGATTCTAGGCAAGCTCTCTACCACTGAGCCACGCTCCCAGCCCGCTTTGCTTTTTGAGACAAGGTCTTGCTAAGTTACCCAGGCTGGCCTTGAACTTACTCTATAGCCCAGGCCAGCCTTGAACTTACAGTCTTCCTGCTTAGCTTCTTAAGTAGTTGGGAGACAGGCCTGTGCTACCTGGCCTGGCTGAGAGTGCTGTGATACAGGTGTGTGCCACCAGGCCAGCTCTGATCTCATTTTTCAGAAGGAATATTTGCATGTTGTTGGGGGGGGGCTTTGAGCCAGATCTGTGACACCTCCCCTTGCTGTACCAGTTTGTGGTGTTGCCCTGGGTGAAGAGAGTCCTACATCTCTGAGCCTCTGTGAGGCTGAAAATGCTTCATTTTGTGTTGTTCTGAGGTCACTTTTGTCCCCCTGACCACCTGACTTTCCCATTTCAGATGTGGATGACGAATATGAAGACGAGGACCAGTGGGAGGATGGAGCTGAAGATATCCTAGAGAAAGGTGTGTGTGGGCCCTACCTGCAAGACCACTCTGGGGGGTTGTTCCTGGGTACGGGGTGTCTTCCAAGCCCCTCCCCCACCCATGCCCTGCACCACCCCAATCCCCCACCCTCTTCACCCTGCTTCTTTCTGTCCTTGCCAGAGAGACGGCTCCCCCAACCCTTTTCCTTTTAGGCCCATGAGTTGGGGGGCGGGGACTGTTGGGTGGTGAGTATTGTGGGGAGAAGACTGGGACCCCAGCACCCCAAGGAATCCCTTTTGTGGGGTGTAGCATGGGCGGGCTCTGTTCCAAGATGCCCCCCACTTCCTGGGCCAGTGCCCCTTCCCTGTTATTTTCCGTTCTGTGCACCTCATACATTTCGGCTTCTCCCCACCCACCTGGTGCCTGGCCTTTACTTTTGGTTTCCAACCTTCCTGTGTCCCTCCCCCGCCCCCACCCCATTGGTTGATTTCGCTGCTATAATTTGGCTCATACTTTGTCTGCCCTCGCCCACCACCACCACCACCACCACCACCACCACCACCACCACCACCACCTCCTCCTCCTCTTCCTCCAAGTAGAAGAGATTGAAGGTAAGAACTGGGAAAGTGTGGTCTGTGACTCTCCTCCCATATCCTGTGTGGCTCTGGGGCTCTGACTCACGTAGGGTCCAGGGTCAGGGAGCTCTGGATCTCTGTCCAGCAGCAGCTGACTTGGGAAGTGTATGCATAGTTTCTGTGTCTATATGTCTGAATGTTGTGCAGATAAGTGTGGGCTGAGGGACGCTCAGACAGAGTCTGTGAGATGGAGAACTGCTGGGTGTCCCCCAGCAACTGGGCCCCTCCCCAAGCTCTTATGATGAGAAGCAGGGAGTAAGGTAGGGGAGGGGGACAGGAGGAGGGGTGCCTGTAGTTAAGTGTCTTCTGCCCCAGGACCAGGGTAGGCCCCTGAGTTCCCTGTCCCACTGTCTCCAGGCCCCACCCTGACTCTTGCTGTGTGCTTTTGTTTCCAGCCTCCAATATTGATAACGTTGTGCTAGATGAAGACCGCTCTGGGGCTCGCCGCCTACAAAACTTGTGGAGGTGAGCCAGTGAGGAGACCTGGGTGGGACCCTGGGACAGACTTGGCGCAGGTCAGCCCACCCTCCTCCTCTCCTCCATCTTCAATTCATCTTCTTCCCCTCTCACACCCTAGGGACCAACGAGAAGAAGAACTGGGCGAGTATTACATGAAGAAATACGCCAAATCGTCTGTGGGGGAGACGTAAGCACCTGGTGGGAGCAAGAGGTCCCTGGGGGAAGCCACTAGAATCTTCCAGAGCTTCTCCATCCTTCAACTCTCTCTCCAGGGTATATGGAGGGTCTGATGAGCTCTCAGATGACATCACCCAGCAGCAGCTGCTCCCGGGAGTCAAGTAAGAGAGGGACTGGGACTGGGTCCAGGAGAGAGGTCCAAGGTGGGAGTCTTGTATTGGGGAATGGTGTCCACATGGTCGGGAGAAGCCAGGACGAGCAGAAGGGTGGAGGAAGTAGGAGAGCCAGTGGGTGCTAAGGATGAGGTGGGGGCCCGGGGGTGGACAAGAAGAGTGGCTCTGTGGATTCATGCCTCAGTGAAGGGACAGTTTCAGTAAAGAACTGCTTTTTCTTTCTTATCTTCTGTTATGTAGAGACCCCAACCTGTGGACTGTCAAGTGTAAGGTGTGTGCTCTGGGGAATTCGGCTGCATGTGAGGGAGAACCATCTCTGTGCTGGGTCTTCCAGGACTGCTGGTCTCCTGGTCCTTGTGTATCTGTGCCTCTCCAGCCTCTTCTCTGCCTGTCTTTCTCTTTTTCTCTCTTTGTCTCTCTCACTCTCACACACACCTACTCTGCTCCTCTCCTTCCCCTGCTCCCTTCTCATCTCCCTTGTTTTTTTTCTTGTAGTCATCCCCCTCCATCTCTCTTACCTGCCCCTGCTGCTGCAGCCTCCTGCCCACTTACCTATGTCCTGCTCTCTCCCCCCTCAACTGCCCAAAATTCACCTCTCCTTTCAGATTGGGGAGGAACGAGCCACAGCAATTTCCTTGATGCGCAAGTTCATCGCCTACCAGTTCACAGACACAGTAAGTCAGGTAGTGGGCATACTAGGGATGAGGGACAAGGTCAAACCCAGATGGAAGGATGTTCTAGGCATGAGAGTCCTTAGGTGAGCAGAACTGTGCAGTGTTTGCTCGTGAGCTGCAAAACTAGAAGAGAATATGGCCACTGCCTAGACCCAGCACTCTGTTTTGTTTTATTTCATTGTGTGTGTGTGTGTGGGGGGTGTGCTCACCTGTGTGTGCAGGGGTATGCACCCATGCATATGTGCGGAGACCAGAGGAGAAGATCGGTGTCTTCTTCTCTTTGTCTTACTATCACTCAGCCTGGAGGTTACCACCATTCTTCTGGCTCAGCTGGCTGCCCATCAAGCCCCAGGTATCTCCCTGTTTCAGTCACCTGTTCTTGTCCCTGCACCCCATTCCTTACCCCAAGCACTAGGCTTACAGGCACACCAGCATGAGCCATGCTCTGGCTTTGCTTTTTTTTTTGTCTTTTTGAGACAGGGTCTCCCTGTAGCCCCAGCTGTCACTATGTAGACCAGGCTGGCCTTGAACTCACAGAAATCCGTTTACCTCTGCCTCCCGAGGGCTGGGATTAAAGGTGTGTACCACCACACCAAAGCACAAGCATAAAAAGAATGTTGGGATTCAATCATAAAAAGAGTGTTGGGAATCCAAACTCAGGTCTTCATGCTTGTACAAGCAAGTGCGCTTATCTACTGAGCCATCTCTCCAGTCCTATGTGTGTTTAAATTTAAAAATTAAAACTTAGGTGGGTTAGAACTGGAGTACAGAATTCTGGCTGCTGCCGCCTTGTGTCATTTTACCTCCATTGAAGTAGTTAAGAAAGCCTCAGGTTTGGAATGGGACATCTCAGAATGTATAGACTGGATGGTGCCTTTTAGTGTAGTAAAAAGTACTCCAGTGAAGCTGAAGACCTGTAATAAGATACCTATGAAATCCAGACACATACAAATTATTTGGCTTCACTGAATGAAGTAAATCATGTCAACACCTTCAGAAAAGGACAGCTGTCACCAGTGTGCAATGGAGGCATTATGACACCACTGAAGAGTACTGAAAACCCACCAGGGAAACACTGAAGTTAGCAAATTGGAATCGAGCAAGTACTGGGTAGAATTTTCATACAAATGAACTAAAATTTTTACAGAAAAATAGTGCTTTGATTGTCTTTGCCAATTCTGAAGTGCCACTGCCATTCTTTTATTTAAAAACAACTTAAAACTGGCACTAAATGGCCAGCATGCATGGGACCCTGGGCTCAGTCCTCAGCACTACAAAGAAGAAAAAAATCTCCAAAGAAATTGGCACCAAAGAAATGATTTCCTGTGGTAGCTGTTTAAAAATAACAGCAAGACTTGTTTACAAAGGTGACTTCATTCCCAAGGTTTTGTATAGAAGCTAGCTACAATTTATGCCATAGCAATGACTTTTTTGTTGTTGTTGTTTAAAATCCAATGTTACTATGTTTCTCTTAATAAACTAGGAATTTTGTCCTGAACTAGACAAGTGCTGCCTTAAAGGAGGATACATTACCTGAAACAGTACTTTGAATCTATATTTTAGATTCTCAAAATCCTTATACTGTTGACCAGTGCAGTTTGGTTCTTGAAATGAAATTTAAACTTTTTTACAAAGATTGTTTGTAATAAGGTGACTAATTTAGCTAAAGCTGTTTATAGCAAGCTGTGATAAAACTTGAGTTTTTACAAATGGTAAAATTAAATCTGTTTTTAACTAGTTTTGCCTTGCCATAATATTTTTTTAATCAGTAAGGCACTGAAACCTAATGTTAAAACTGCTCTAGCCAGGTGTGGTGGCACACACCTTTAATCCCAGCACTCTGGAGGCAGAGGCAGGTGGATCTCTGAGCTCAAGGCCAGCCTGGTCTACATAGTGAGTTAGTGAGTTCCAGGACAGCTGGGGCTACAGGGAGACCCTGTCTCAAAAAACCAGAAAAAAAAGAAAACAAAAAGCAACCAAGAACAAAAACAAAAAACTGCTCTGAACAATGGGAGAACCAAAGAAATTATAACAGGATAAATGCTTTGGCTCCTACTTGGGGTTTCGATGTAGAGGTTGCTTTATAATTTTATATATCATAATTTGGGTAAAAAATACCTTTTCAGTCAGGCACGATGCCGCACACCTGTAGTCCCAGTACTTGGGAGGCAGAGGCAGGTGGATCCCTGTGAGTTCAAGGCCAGCCTGGTCTACATAGTGAATTCCAGGAGACCCTGTCTCAAAAAAAAGACCAAAAATAAATAAATAAATAAATAAACCTTTTCAAACTATATAAGAAAGTCATTTTATTACTCTAAGATATCCCTAAAAGATTTTTGAATTATAGTATAACTAAGGCTTTATTTATGTTTGCAACTGTTAAGAACCATTTCTAAACCCTAAATCATGAGATGAGGACAATGTCAAGAACACTAAAGCTGAACAGGGGACCTAAACTTCTATTTTCTTAAGGCAGAAAAATATTAAATGTACACTGACTTCTGTGGTGAGGGGAGCTTAGCCAGGTGCAACTGTTCTTGCAGAAGACCCAGGTTCAGTTCCCAGCACCCACATGGCGGCTGAGAACCATCCATAACTTCAGGGGATTTGACACCTCTTTTGTCCTCTGTGGGCGTTGCATAACACGAGTGCACTTGCATGCAGGCAATGCACTCATACACATAAAATAGAAATAAATAAATCCAGGGGCTGGAGAGCTGGCTCACCAATAAAGAGCTCTGACTGCTCTTGCAGAGGACCCCGTTCCATTCTCAGCACCCACGTGGCAGCTACAAACCATCCTTAACTCCAGTTCCAGGGGAATCTAAAGCCCTCTTCTGACCTCCGAGGCATTGCACAACACTGGTGCACTCACATACATGCAGGCCATATGCTCATACACATAAAATAAAAATAATACAATTAAAAAAAAAACTGTCTTAAGAAAGAAATTCAAAAAAATTAAAAAAAGAAAACTTAGGTGTGGTGGCACATGTGATAATAGATAATACTAGCATTTGGGAGGCTAAGGCAGGAGGATCAGGAGTTCAAATCTAACCTGGGCTACATGAGAACCTGTTTTAAAAAACAAAAATAAGTTGGGTGTGGTGGTGCACACCTTTAGTCCTAGCACTCGAGGCAGAAAGGCAGATCTCTGTGAGTTCAAGGGCAGCCTGGTCTATATAGTTCAAAGGCAGCTGGGGCTACAGGGAGGCCCTGTCTCAAAAAGACTAAAACAAAAAAGAAAAAACGCCAAATATGCACTGGTTTAGTTGGTAGAATACGTGTCTGGCATGCCCACAGTTCTAGGTTTTATGCCCAGCACTGCATAGAATCAGACATGGTGGTGTACATCTGTAATGTCAGCATTTGGGAAGTGTGGGAGCAGAAGGAACAGAAGTTTAAGAACATTCTTGGCCATATAATATTTTGAGGTCAGCCTGGGCATTATGAAACCCTATCTCAAGAAACAAATGGGCTAGGGAGATAGCTCAGTTGGCAAAATACTTGTGCCAGCATGGGGGCCTGAGTTCAGTCCCCAGAAACTACATACAAAAGCTGGGCATGGTACTGTGTGCTTGTAACCCTAGTGCTAGGTAGGAGGAGTCCTGGGACTTGCTGGCCAACCAGCCTAGCCAAATCAGTGAGTTCCAGGCCAAGTGAGAGATCCTGTCTCGAAAATCAAGGCAGACAGCTCTGGAGGATGGCACTTGAAGTTGACCTCTGACCCACCCACACGACCACACACATGCACATACACGTACACATATACACATACCGACACATACCCAAGCAAATGGAAAATCAAAATGAAGTTAACATTTTGAGACATGGCCTTCCTGTGCAGCTCTAGCTGGCCTCAGACTCATAGCAGTCTTGCCTTAGTCTGTTAGGGTGTGTACCACCACATCCAGCTTAAGTTCACGCTTTAAGTGTAAAATTCAGTTGTATTTTAGTATATATGTGTTTATGTTCACAATCATCAACCTTCTGAAAACATTTTATGACTCCTGAAAGAAATCTTAAATCACTAGCAGCTGCCACACTTGGTACAGAGGAATACCCTTAGCCCCTCACTGTTTCCTCATAGTTACATTGTACATTACGGTATAGTTCAACTACAACCTAACCAATCCCTTGCCAGACGTGTTGGTGCACACCTGTAATCTCAGGAGGCCAAGGCAGGAGGAAAAATTTTGAGGCCAGTTTGGAACAAAACCAAGCAAAACTTTAACCAGTTCCTCCTTGGGAGCATTTTTGAAACCTCTATTGTGGCTTCTTGCTGGAATGAGTCTGCAGTGACCATCTCAAGTCTGTCATTGTGTCATTATACTTCTGGGCTAGCTTCCTAGAGGAGAGCCTGAGTGGCGCTGACGTCGCCAGCCATGTTACTTCATCCTCCCTCTCCCACCTGTCTCCAGCCCCTGCAGATTAAGTCAGTGGTGGCCCCGGAGCATGTGAAGGGCTACATCTATGTGGAGGCCTACAAGCAGACTCACGTGAAGCAGGCCATTGAGGGCGTGGGCAATCTGAGGCTGGGCTACTGGAATCAGCAGATGGTGCCCATCAAGGAGATGACTGACGTGCTCAAGGTGGTGAAGGAGGTGGCCAACCTGAAGCCAAAGTCCTGGGTCCGCCTCAAGCGAGGCATCTATAAAGACGACATCGCTCAGGTGCCTGGCAGTGGTGGGGCAGCCCAGCAGGCCAGGTTCCTGTACTGGGCCATTCATCCTTCCCATTCCAAGTGCCAAGAGCAGAGCCTCCCTCCGGGTAGGAGAGACAAGGCATGGGTTTGGGGCTGAGCACACAGGAGGTCAGTGTCTGTCTCAGGGGACATTTAAAACTGAATGGAGTAAAGACTGAGAAAGGGGAGTAACACAGGGAGTGCTTGGGGAGGGGAGTAGGCAGGGAGATAAGATGGTATCTGGCTGAAGGAGAAGAGGTGAGGAGAATGACCAGCTCAGGAGTCACAGGCCTTATGGTCCCTTCACTGGAGGGAGATGGGAAGGTTCTAAGGAATGCTCTCTTTATTTTCTTACGGTACTGGCAAATGAACTCAGGCCCTTGCACATTCCGGGCAGCCACTCACCAGGGGAGTCACACTCCAGCCTCTCACTGGGGGATTGTAAGCAAGTGCTCTGCTAAACCACACCCCTAGCCCTTAAAGTTGGGATTTTTTGATTCAGAGCTGAAGGGATTTGAAAGAATTAGTAGAGGCTTTTAAGTGTAGTTTAATTGATAGGATGCCTGCCTTGCGTTTGAGGTTCTGGGTTTGAGCCACAGCACTGCAAAAAAAGAATGAGTCCAGGCTGTGGCCTGAGCAGAATAGCGTCGGTGCTGGTGGGAAAGGGGCAGCCTGGGGAAAACAAGGCTGTGGTCCTGCGTCTGAGGAACCTTACAAACATCCGACAGGGAAGGTGGGCACGCGGTAGATGTTCATTTTAAGTGCTGAGTGGAGCACAGAGGGGCTTGTGGGGGTTATGAGCAGGTGGATCTCTTTCCCATCCTGCCCTGGCCCTTCCAATATTTTCCCTTCCAGTGGCTAGGGTCAGAGCAGTGTGGCTAGACTCGGCTGACCTGCTTTTCTCTGCCAGGTGGATTATGTTGAGCCCAGCCAGAACACCATCTCCCTGAAGATGATCCCACGCATTGACTACGACCGCATCAAGGCCCGCATGAGCTTGGTACTGTGGGCCATGCCACCAGCTGAGGGGACGCCTCATCCTTGCTGGTAACTGGCCCTCCCCTCACCTCTCCCACTTGTGGTCCCTGTCCTCTGCAGAAAGACTGGTTTGCCAAAAGGAAGAAGTTCAAGCGGCCTCCACAGAGGCTCTTCGATGCTGAGAAAATCAGGTGAGTGTTCTGGAAACTAGGCAGGGCTGGGGTGTGGCCCAGCATGCCTTTGGACTCCTTGAGGGTGGCCCCCCTCAGGTGCATTGTGTGAGCAGTGAACTGGGCAGTATGGCCTCAGGCAGTCAGCTCTGTCTCACCACTCACTTTCTTCTGCAGATTGATTTGGTTTTTCTTCCTTTTTTGGTACTGAGCATGGAACCAGGGCTTCATGTATGCCAAGCAAGCACACTACCACTGAGCTATGTCCCCAGCTTTGCTGCAGATTGCTCACAGTGATGAACCACCCAGGCTCCTGAGATCGTAGTAATAATTGAATTAATATGCATATGTGCCCACAGCCAGTTTGTGCCCTCTTCAGTTTCCTCTCTCACCCACCCGAGTTTGAGATAGAACCCTCAGGACATCTTGAGGGTCGCAACTTGGAGCACTCTCTGGCATTAACATCTAGGGCTGTCTGGGGTTCCTGGTGGGAGGTCAGAGGATGGAACACAGGTTCTTCTGGTCTTGTTCTGGAGCCTACTTGGTTTTGGTTTGTGTGCTGTGGTAGAACCTAGCGTGTGGGGCACACTGCAAGTGCTCTGCTGCTAGGCCGTGCTCCCCTCACCCAGTCTCAGCCTCTGGCCAAGATGGTGGGGCAGCAGCCATTGAGGCATTTACCTTTTGAAGCATGGCTGCTACTGTCCTTTTCATTCTTCAGGGGTGAACCAGGAGCCTTTACCCTATCAGGGGCTAGAGAGTTAAGACACAGGCCTGGGTCCCATCCATCTGCATTGAAACCCTGACTGTCAGGTCCTATCTTCAGCTTTCCTGGGCTGCAGGATGAAGGCATGCCGATGTCATAGGGCTTGGGGGCATCAGTGAGGCTGTGACTGTATAGGGAACCTTGCCCCTACCCTCTGGAGAGCCTGCCATGTCCTAGTGCTAGAGGAGTAGGGATGGGATTGCAGCAGGAGAGGATGGCAGGCCAGCTCCGGTGATGCATAAGGCAGAAAGGGATGATAATGCAGGTTGTTGAGGGCTGAGTCCCTCCATCCAGGTGGCTTTTGGGAGTGTGAGAAGTCATTTTGTATGGAGGGTTGGTCAGTCTTCCTGAGACTTCTCCACAGCTGAAGAGACTAAGGCCCAGCAAGATTCTCTTCCTGACTTGTTGCAATTTCTGTCCCCCATAAAATCCCAGGTCCTTGGGGGGTGATGTTGCCTCTGATGGGGACTTCCTCATCTTTGAGGGGAACCGCTACAGTCGGAAGGGCTTCCTGTTCAAGAGCTTTGCCATGTCTGCTGTGGTAAGGTTTGGGCAGTGCTCATGGGGTGGTGTAGCCTTCTCCCCCTCCTGTAGCCCCAGTCTGGGTAGTGGGGACTAGGCAGGGCCGGAGTATGACCCTGGGCAGTGGTCTGTCTTGGACGGTAGTTCTCACCACAGGTGGTGAACTGACCCTCTCTTCCACCTTCTCCCTTTACCCTGGGATTCAGATCACAGAGGGTGTGAAGCCCACCCTGTCAGAGCTGGAGAAGTTTGAAGACCAGCCGGAGGGCATTGACTTGGAGGTGGTGACTGAAAGCACAGGTATCTGGCCCTGGCTGCCCCCCTGGCCCTGGAGGAAGGTGGCCCTGGCTGTGCAGTCAGTCCTTCCCTGTTCCCTCAGGCAAGGAGCGGGAGCACAATTTCCAGCCTGGGGACAATGTGGAGGTGTGCGAGGGTGAGCTCATCAACCTGCAGGGCAAGGTCCTCAGCGTGGATGGCAACAAGATCACCATCATGCCCAAGCACGAGGACCTCAAGGTGGCTGGCTGAGTCTGTGGTGGGAGTGTGGTCATGGCTTGTGTGTGGAAGTCCAGGCAGTGACAGGAGCATGTCTAGGCTTTTGCACCTCTGTGTGCCCATGCGGTCTGCCAAGGCAGGATTTGCAGGCCTGCTTTCTATGATGGTGGAACAGGTGTCTGGTTGTTTCTCAGGCCTTCTAAGGAGGTTCTGCCTCTGTAGGGGTTTCTGGCTTGTATGTTGTGACCTGGGCTCTGTCTTGGATGTGAGGGAGGACAGTGTGGTGACAACACACTGTGTGCTTGTTGAGGAGAGGGAGAATGTCACCAGGGGTGGGTTTCTTTTGTGTATGGAGTTGGGGGTGTAACCCAGGACTCAGCATGCTAGGGCTAGGCAAGTGCTATAGCACTTAGCCACACTCCAGCCTCTCACTGGTGGATTCTAAGCAGGTATTGTACTAGTAAGTGATATCCTTTACCCTTTTTTTAAAAAAGTTATTTGTGCTGATCACAGTGGTACATGCCTTTAATCCGAATGCCTTTAATCTACTCGGGAGGGAGGCAGGCAGATCTCTTGTGAGTTCAAGGCCAGCCTGGTCTATAGGGAGACCCTGTCTCAAAAGTACCAAAAAAAAAAGTTACTTGTATATATGTGCATGTGTGAGCATGTGCCACAACATGCATGTGGAGGTCATAGGACAACTTACCAGAGCCCATTCTCTTCCATAGTGTGTACTCAGAGAATCGAATTCAGGTCGGCAGATTTGGCAGCAGGATCCCTTATCCACCCTTATCCACTGAACTGTTTAGCCAGCCCCCTTTTCATTTTCTTTAAATTGTGTGTGTGTGTGTGTGTGTGTGTGTGTGTGTAGGTGAGAGGATAAGTTGCAGGAGTTAGGAGTTGGTTTTTTTTTTTTTTTTTTTTTGTCTTTTTGAGACAGGGTCTCCCTGTAGCTCCAGCTGTCCTGGAACTCACTGTGTAGACCAGGCTGGCCTTGAACTCACAGAGATCTGCCTGCCTCTGCCTCCCGAGTGCTGGGATTAAAGGCGCGCGCCACCATGTCTGGCTAGGAGTTGGTTCTTTTACAGTGTGGGTCCCACCTGCAGAGCCATCTCACTGTCCATTTACTGTTTGAGTCAGGGTCTTCCTTAGTTGGCCAGGCTAGCCTTGAAACTTGCAATCTGCCTGCCTCAGCCTCCCAAGTAACTAAGATTACCGGCCTGCATCACCAAGTCCAGGTTAAGGGATGTTTCTTGGTGTGTGGTTGTGTTGTTGAAGGGTTCATCTTATGGCTGTCATAGAAAAGTGACATGGTTCATCATTTTGTTGTTTCTGAGAGCAGCATGTTTTGGTCTTATTGGGTGGAGGGTGTGACTAACTGGAGAAACGGGAGGTTAGGGCCTGCTTTCAGTCACTGAGGGCTGTGTGTGTGAGTCTGAAGGGTTGCTGCTGCCTATGTGGTGTCTTAGGCTGGGCCATATCATGGGGAAAGGGGTCAAAAGACTTGTCCAGGTGGGCCATATATCTGGGGACAAGCTACTGGTGGGTCCTTGCAGTTGCGTGTGTCTCAAAGGCTGGCCACACCACAGGGTCTCCCTATAGACCAGGCTGGCCTTGAACTCACAGTCACAAGAGATCTGCTTGCCTCTGGGGTAATGGGTGTCCAGCTCAGTGCCCTTCCTGGGGCAGCTGTCTCTGGACTGTATGCTTATCTCAGGTGGCTTCAAGTGCTGAGGAGGCTACTGTGGGTCTCTTCTGAGACCCTGAGAAAGCAAGCAGGGCAGGTGGCTTGTGGCTCCTTTCCACCTGCTCACTTGTCCCCCCATGCTCAAACTTTCCAGGACATGCTGGAGTTTCCAGCCCAGGAACTTCGGAAGTACTTCAAGATGGGAGACCATGTGAAAGTGATCGCTGGCAGATTCGAGGGTGACACGGGTCTCATTGTGCGGGTGGAGGAGAACTTCGTAATCCTCTTCTCAGACCTCACCATGCATGAGGTGAGTGGTAGGAGTACAGTGGAGGCACCTGTGCCAAGAGGAGACTGCTGGGTGAGACTCCACTGGATAGGGCCTCCAACCCACCTCACCCTCCCCATCTCCCGACAGCTGAAGGTGCTGCCCCGGGACCTGCAACTCTGTTCAGAGACGGCATCGGGCGTGGATGTTGGGGGCCAGCATGAGTGGGGTGAGCTGGTGCAACTGGACCCCCGCACTGTGGGTGTCATCGTGAGGCTAGAGCGGGAGACCTTCCAGGTGTGTGTTGTACTTGATGGTGGGGATCACTCTTGGGGTGTCTTATTCTGTAAGCCCCGCATCCTTCCCGGAAGTGGCAGAGCACATTGTTCATATTGTGCGGCTTTGCAGACGTGGCAGGGCTGGTCATGCCGTGCTGACAAGTGGACTGTCATTTGCCCTCTGCCTGTTTCATTCTAGTGTTATTTGGCTGTGCAGTTGAATATGTACCCTAGTATTTGATGCTTTGCAGAGATGGGGTGTTGTTCTTGCCACACTTCTTCCTTATCCCCCAGTATGTGTGTCAGCATGGTGCCTAGGACCCTGGATCTGCCTTAGCTCTGTTACTCGTGTACTATGTGACCTGGCCTGGTGACTTCCATCTCCGATCCACAAATTTTGCTTGCATTCCTCTCAGAGGGAAGGGTGTGAAGAATCTCGCGGGGGGCCTGGCAGAAAGATGTGTAAACAGCTGGCTCTGCCTTCATCTTAGCCCCTTGGCCACTCCTCCTTCTCTCAGCCACTCATGCTCAGGGAGGAAGAGGCTTCTCCCGAAGAGTCTTTTGTTTTGTTTTGTTTATTTTTGAGACACGGTCTTCTGTGGCCCCAGCTGGCCTGTGGACCAGGCTTGTCTCTAGATCCACCTGCCTCTACATATGCTGGGATGAAAGGCCTGTTTTTCTACCACACCTAGTCACTATTTTTTTTTGAGGTAGTCTCCTGTAGCCCATGCCAGCATCTTCCTCCCACTTCTGAGATTACAGGTGTTAGTCACCATGCTTGGTTTATGTAGTGCTAGGGATCAAACCCAGAGCCTCATGCATGCCAGGCAAGCACAGTATGAACTGAGCCACATGCCCAACCTTCCAAGGGTCTTGTTGAATAATCTGGAATGTTTATGACCTGTGCTGGTGGGTGGGGCTCTGACTTTCCTCCATAGTCAGGACATCCTGAGGGCTCGATTCCCCAGGGAAGGGTCTCCTGGCTTCACATCACCTGGTCTGCTCTCACCTGCTTTGCATCCCTCCTTCCAAAGGTGCTGAACATGCACGGGAAAGTGGTGACTGTCAGGCACCAGGCTGTGACCCAGAAGAAGGACAACCGCTTCGCTGTGGCCCTGGACTCTGACCAGAACAATATCCATGTGAAGGACATTGTCAAGGTCATCGATGGCCCCCACTCTGTGAGTGCCAGCCCCTGCCCTCTGAAAGGGTGGGAGGTAGGCCTGCCCTGCCCAACAAGTGACCCTCCTTTCCACCTAGGGCCGCGAGGGTGAGATCCGCCATCTGTACCGAAGCTTCGCCTTCCTGCATTGCAAGAAGCTCGTGGAGAATGGCGGCATGTTTGTCTGTAAGGCACGCCACCTGGTGTTAGCCGGGGGCTCAAAGGTGAGGACATCAGGGACCCACAAGTGATAGGACCTAACTCTGGGGGACTAAGGAAGCAGGTGTCACTGTCAGATCCTTGGGGCAGTAAGGAGAGGTTGCTTTGGATGCTGGGCGTGGTGGCTCATGCCTTTAATTACCAGTGCTCCGGAGGCAGAGGCAGGTGGATCTCTGTGAGTTCGAGGCCAGCCTGGTCTAGATAGTGAGTTCCAGGCCAGCTGGGGCTACAGGGAGACACTGTCTCAAAAAGACAAACAGGGCTGGAGAGATGGCTCAGGGGGTTAAGAGCACTGGCTGTTCTTGCAGAGGACCCCAGTTTGATTCCCAGTACCCATATGGTGGCTAACAGCCGTCCTTAACTCCAGTGCCAGGGGATCTGATGCCCTCTTCTGACTTTGTGGGCATTGCACAACGTGGGTGTATACATGCAGACAATACACTTATACCCATAAAATAAAAAAATAAATAAAACGGGGCTGGAGAGTTGGCTCAGCGGTTAAGAACACTGGCTGTTCTTGCAGAAGATCTGGGTTCGAATCCCAGCACCCACATGGCAGCTAGTAACTCTCCATAACTCCAGGGATCCGACAGCGTCTTCTGTCCTCTGAGGGCATTGTATGACATGGGTGCACTTACCTACATGCAGGCAATACACTCATACACGTAAAAAAATTTAAAAAAAAATTTTTTTTTTTTTTGGTCTTTTTGAGACGGGGTCTCCCTGTAGCCGCAGCTGTCCTGGAACCTGGAACTCCCTATTTAGACCCAGCTGCCCTTATTCTCCCGAGGATACTGAACTTGAAAGATAAAAAGAATGCAAGACTTTCAGTCCACAGTAAGGTTAAACAAGTTGTAGGTCTATTTGTCCTTCCATTTAGAAACTCTGACCCTGGTTTTCTCAGTTTCTGAGGTTTCTCATGTGTCTAAGATGATCTGGACTTTATATGCAACTAAAAGTCCTAATAAATCGTGGATCCAATCAGTAACAACTAATAGTTACAATATATCTAACTGTCCCTTTAGATGTTTGGCTTTATTTAAAAACCGAGACACATAAAGCCGGGCATGGTGGCACATGCCTGTAGTCCCAGCACTTGGGAGGCGGAGGCAGGTGGAGCTTTGTGAGTTCAAGGCCAGCCTGGTCTACATTGTGAGTTCCAGGACAGCTGGGGCTACAGTGAGACCCTGTCTCAAAAAGACCAAAAAAATAAATAAATAAAAAATAAAGACAAAGAAAAAGAGGTTGCTTTGGGATTCTGAGCTGCTCTCTGCAGTTGTTACTCAATTCCTTGTTGTGCCTGTTGGGTGCTAGGTGCTGGTGCATCTGTGAAGGAGATGAACGTCTCCGCCCTCTTAGAGCTGGGGCTTCAGGGGAATATGTAATAGCTTGAGGGGGCAGCAGGCCTTCACAGGCTTCTGTCCCTCAGGCCTCCCCCCCAATCTCAGGAGGTAGCAATGCAGTGCAAGTGACAGGGCCCACTGCATGAGTGAGAGGAGGAATGTCAAAGCAGAGATTTGTGAAGGAACACAGCCTGAGTAACTGGGAACCACCAGTCACAGGCCCCGCAACAGGACAGTGGGAAGGTTGTGTGGAACTTTTTAGGAAACGGAATCCCAGCACTTGGGAGGTGGAGGTAGAGGTAGGAGGATCAGGAGTTGAGTCATTCTTGATCACATAGCAAGTTTGAGACCAGCCTGAGCGACATGAGACCCTTTTTCCAAAAAAAAGTAGGAAGGAAGGAAATCAGGCTGGGCACCTGGGCCAGTAGGAGACCTCAGGGCCTTGCAGATGAGATGGTGTGTTCCTGTGACTTGTGGGTTTTGTGTCACTAAGGACTTAAATTCCTGACTAGCCACAGTTCAGTCTCATACCTTGGTGAGGGGAGGGCCCAGGCCTCTTGATGGACAGGTGCACAGAGGATGCAAGGTGGCAGTTTCCCTCCCAGGAGATGGAGGCTTTGTCACAGGGAGGACGGGGGAAGGGGGAGAGAGGATTGTTGGGCTGCTTCAGGCAGAATCTGTCCCACCTTGTGTCAGTTTGTGTGGGGTAGAGGCTAGAGGCCTGTAACCTTCAACCCTGGCCTTGCTGTTCACTGCCTGCCCTTTCCCTAGCCCCGGGATGTGACCAACTTAACCGTGGGTGGCTTCACTCCTATGAGCCCCCGGATCAGCAGCCCCATGCACCCCAGTGCTGATGGTGAGATGGGGTCAGTGCTCAGGGATTGGAGGGGGGGTGATCCTTGCCTGTTCAGTTTGAAGCTCACTGTCAGTGGAGTCAGGAAAGCCCAGGGGGTAGGGGTAGGTGGAGAAGGTTCCTAATCCTACTTGGGTGGAGTGCTCAGGCCAGTAGAGAGGGGTTTGAAAGTGGGGCCACTGCATAGGAAGGAAGTGCACAGGCCTGGGTACTCACAACATTCTCCCACCCCAGGTCAGCACGGTGGCTTTGGTAGCCCAGGTGGTGGCATGAGCAGGGGCCGAGGGCGGAGAGACAACGAACTCATCGGCCAGACTGTGCGTATCTCGCAGGGACCCTACAAAGGTGAGCCGGGGCTGTGGGGACATGGGCTCGCATGGCGGAGGGAGTTTCTACCCACCTGACTGCCTGCTTTACCACAGGCTACATTGGTGTGGTGAAGGATGCCACAGAGTCCACAGCCCGTGTAGAGCTGCACTCCACCTGCCAGACGATCTCTGTGGACCGCCAGCGGCTCACCACAGTGTACGGCACTGCTTGGGGAGGACCAGCATGGGGGTGATAACTGGACCCAGGGAGGACCAGCATGGGTGTGCTGGGCACCCCACCCACCTTAGCTGTTCTGTGTCCACAGGGACTCTCAGCGTCCAGGTGGCATGACCTCCACCTATGGACGGACACCCATGTATGGTTCCCAGACCCCCATGTATGGCTCTGGCTCCCGCACACCCATGTATGGCTCTCAGACACCTTTGCAGGATGGTGAGTATTCCCAGGAGACTGTAGGGACTGGGCAGAGGAGCATCAGAAGGCTCAGGATGGGGTGGAAATATGAGCTTGCTTCTCTTACCCCATCCAGGTAGTCGCACCCCACATTATGGCTCACAGACACCTCTGCATGATGGTAGTCGGACTCCTGCCCAGAGTGGAGCTTGGGATCCTAACAATCCCAACACGCCTTCCAGGTAAGGCCCATTTCTAGGACAGGCTCTGTGGGCCAGACTATGAGTGGTTGTGTTGTGGTATTGGGTGACGAAGCTGGGCTGGCATGGGCATGCCTGGAAGTGCGGTGTCCTGTCCTCATCCCCCACCTCAACATGTGCTACATTGGGCTTGGAGACGACTGCTAGGTGTGTGAACTTCTGCAGACAGCCTTGTCCTTTCCCATCACCATCTCAGCTCTGGAGAGGCCTTAATGTCAGGAATGCCTTTAGCTGGTGCTGTTGGAATGAAGTTGCCTCAGCTGAGGGCCCAAGTGTGTAGAGCGGTTCTACAAGCATCCACCACATTAGCACCAGTCATTCTCAACAGCCTTCTGTCCCCACCAGGGCTGAGGAGGAATACGAGTATGCCTTTGACGACGAGCCCACCCCATCCCCACAGGCGTATGGGGGAACCCCGAATCCCCAAACACCTGGCTACCCAGACCCATCATCCCCCCAGGTCAATCCACAGTACAATCCACAGACACCAGGGACGCCAGCCATGTGAGTCCACTGGGGCGCAGCCCAGAAAAGCCCTGTGCACGGCTTCCCCACCCCTAGCCCCTTCCCATCAGGACTAATGCCTCTCTCCTGTGTCTGCAGGTACAACACGGACCAGTTCTCCCCCTATGCTGCGCCTTCCCCACAGGGCTCCTATCAGCCCAGCCCCAGCCCTCAGAGCTACCACCAGGTGGCACCGAGCCCAGCAGGCTACCAGAACACCCACTCCCCAGCCAGCTACCACCCCACACCTTCGCCCATGGCCTACCAGGTATGTTGTGCCACAGAAGGCTGTGGGCTGTTGTGTGTCTTGGTGTGACTGGGCATAGTGACTGTTGCAGACACTCATTCCCCTCTTCCCTTTAGGCAAGCCCTAGCCCAAGCCCTGTTGGCTACAGTCCGATGACTCCTGGAGCCCCCTCTCCTGGGGGCTACAACCCACACACACCAGGCTCAGGCATTGAGCAGAGCTCAAGCGACTGGGTGACCACCGATATCCAGGTGAAGGTGCGAGACACCTACCTGGACACACAAGTGGTAGGCCAGACAGGCGTCATCCGCAGTGTCACGGTGAGTTTCCCCCTGGGGATGGACAGGCCTCCATCTCTGTAGTTACTTAAGCCTGTGGTGCTAGGGTAGAACCCAAGGCCTCCCATGTGCTAGACATGAGCTCTACTACTGAGCTCTGTTCCCAAGTTGTGCATTTATTTTTAGTTCTTTACTTTTTTTTTTCTTAACATCTGTATTGTTTGGTGGACAGACAGAACTGGAAGTGTCGGAATGTCTTGACTCCATGGGATAGGGATTTCTACCTGATGCACTCACAGCTCAGGCCTGCAGCCCATGTGAGTGGCGCATTGGAGCGAGGTGACTTTGTCACAATCCTTAGATGAATTTGGTATTGTGCTGAGTGCCCTCTGAGCTAGGCACCCATGGCCAGTGCTCAAGTTCCCAGCCTTGCACGTGCCCCTGTCTTCCCTCCAGTCTGTCTGGTTAAGCCTCAGCTTTCAGAAGCAGCTCTGTTATCTGAGCCTGTATGTTAGGGGTCCAGAGTAGCACCTTCATTTTGCTCACCTGTTGCCTCAAAGCTGGCTGGGGTGACAAAGCCTGTATTCAGGGCTGGGGGTGCTCAGTATCTGCGCTTAGCTTTCAGGGAACATACACAGCTGTACACTAAAGGAATGTAATTTCAGGGAATGTATGTTGCTGTGCACTCAGACCTCACCTTCCATTTGGGTAGACAGATGTGTCCCCAGAGCAGGCAGAACTAGGATGAGGCAAGCCTTGAATGCTTGGGGAGCTGGGGGAACCCTACTTTGGGGGAATTGGAGAGGGAGGGCTTCCTGGAGGAGACACTGGAATTGAGACCTTAAGGGCGAATAAGAGTAAGCCAAGAAAAATGGTGTTAACATGTGTTCCCAAAGCAGGGACTCATGTGCATGAAGCATGCTCACTGTGGCTGGAACAGAAATAACGGGGGTTCGGGGGGGGGGGCGGCTGGAGAGGTGGTTCAGCCATTAAGAGCACTGGTTGTTCTCGAAGAAGACCTGCGTTTGAATCCCAGCACCCACATGGCAGCTAACAACTGTCTGTAACTACAGTTCCAGGGGATCTGAGCCTCTTCTGTCCTGCAGGCATTGCATGACACAGGTGCACTTACCTACATGCAGGCAATACACGCATACACATAAAATAAAAATAATAAGCTGGGTGTGGTGGTGCATGCCTTTAATCCCAGCACTCGGGAGGCAGAGGCAGGCCGATCTCTGTGAGTTCAAGGCCAGCCTGGTCTACATAGTGAGTTCCAGGACAGCTGGGGCTACAGGGAGACCCTGTCTCAAAAAAACCAAAAATAAATAAATAAATAAAATATTAAAAAGAAAAGAAATAACAAGGGGGAATGAGGCCAGAGAAGTGACTGGGCTGGGTCAGGTCAGTTCCTGGGGACCTGGGAGTGCCATGCAGGGCTCAGCAGGGGGTGTAGTGGGACTGGATGTGCGATGTGAAATTGCTTCTCCATGCTTCAGCAGCATGGATGGATTGGGGTTGTGATGCTGGTGTCAGGAACCCAGGGCAAGGCTAGAGTGTGCTCTGAACATATTTCAGGTAATAAAGGTAAGACTTGCTCTCATGTCCCTGGGCACTGAGTTTTCAAAATGGATCTGTATCCTCTGGAGAGTGGGCTTGGTATTGCATTGGGAGCTGGACAGGTTGAGCAGGCTGTCCCTCCACAGGGTGGCATGTGCTCCGTGTACCTGAAGGACAGTGAGAAGGTGGTCAGCATTTCCAGTGAGCACCTGGAGCCCATTCCCCCAACCAAGAACAACAAGGTAGGGGCAGGGCCTGAGGGAGGACACAGGAGGGCATGGCACGCTTTGGACAGCACTGACACATACCACTGCCTCCAGGTGAAGGTGATCCTAGGTGAGGATCGAGAGGCCACTGGGGTCCTGCTGAGTATTGATGGCGAAGATGGCATCATCCGCATGGACCTGGAAGACCAGATCAAGATCCTGAACCTCCGCTTCCTGGGGAAGCTCCTGGAGGCCTGAGGTGGCGGGCGGGAGGCATGAGATATGTGCGTGGAAGGATGCAGGTGTGGAGTGAGCAGCCCCATCCCTGGCCCAGCATGGACTCCTGGCTAGAACCATCATTCTGAATTTCCATTTCCTCCTCCCTGACATTTGAGGAATCAGTAGATCTGAGGAAGGGCCCACCCTTTTGTACCTGTTGTCCCAGCTTGCCTTTGTAGTCAGGTCTTCGAATAAAGAGAAGCTGAAGCTGTTTGGTCAAAACTGTATGGGGGTGGGGTGGGGTGTCTTATTTATAAGTGTAGTTACTAAGTTGGGGCAAATAACTGGGTCCTAACTCCCAGTTTCCCCATCTAGAAAATAAGGTCTAGATGGCTGGTGAGCAATCTGGTGATGAGGTGCCTCAACCAGAACAGCCCTAGCTGAGTCAAGATACGATACCTGAGACGAGCAGGATGGCTCGTTGGCTAAAGGTACTTGCTGCCAAGCCTGGCAGCCCAAGTTCCATCTCCCCATTTCTGGACCTATACAGTGGAAGGAGAGAATCCACTGTACAATGTTGTTCCTGACCTACACACAAACACACACCATGACACATGTCTGCCTGAAAAAAGTGTAATTAAAGAAAATAACACTGGAGCCAGGGAGGTGTTTCAGCAGATAAGGGCACTTGCTGTCAAACCTGACACCTGAGTTTGATCCCCAGAACTCACATGGTGAGAGAACTGATTCCCAAAAGTTGTCCTCTGACCTCCACATCTGCACCAAGGTAGTGATTTCCTCAACCTTAAGAAAAGAAAACATCTGGTCAGGAGACAGGAGAGCCTGACCTGAGATTGATCCCCAGGAAGTCCCTCAGCAGCCTGGGTGGAGGTAGCCTTGGTGTCTAGGGAGAATTTGTATATACTCTAGAACCCTCTCAAGTGCCAGAGGCTCAAGTAAGAGCTGAGAAAAATGTAAAATACATTGGATATGGGCTGGGCGTGGTGGCACACACCTTTAATTCCAGGGGAGTCAGAGGCAGGCGGATCTCTGAGTTCAAGGCCAGCCTGGTGGTCTACACATAGTTACAGGCCAGCTGGGGCTACAGAGAGACCCTGTCTCAAAAAAGAACCAAAAAAAAACCCCCAATACATTGGATATGTAACTTCAAACTCCCTAAAATTTTGTAATTTCCTTTAGAAAAAAGTTTGATGAAGTTACAGCTTTGGGCTAAGTGAAAAGTCAGTGTCAAGGTCCTCCCATCCCCCACCCTTCCTTGCTCCTGTGCTGCAGTCTGGCTCCCAGCCTCACTAATGGATTCTAAGGAGGTGCTCCACCCCTAAATCCAATCTCTAGCCCCATAGTCCTTTATCTTCCGTCTTCAGGGTCTCCCTGTAGTCTCAGCTGGCCTGGAACTTGCTAAGTAATTGGAACTCGCTATGTAGACCAGGCTGGCCTTGAACTCCTACCTCTGCGTCCTGAGTGTTGGGATTGGAGGCATACCACACCTAGAGTCACATGTCTTTACAAATACATTATATTTCAGGTAGTAAAGATACACCGTGGATGGGGTGTGCTGGTACTTTCCTTCAGCTATGTAGGAAATTTGAGACAAGCCTGGGCTACATGAGACCCTATCTCAAACACCGACTGGCAGATGGTTCCGTGGGTAAAGGCCCTTGTTGCTAAGCCTTACAACCCGAGTTCAATCTACAGGCCTACATAGTGGAAGGAGAGAACTGACTCATGCAACTTTTCCGCTGACCTCCACCCCGCACATACTAAAGTAAAACGTAATTAAAAAATTCAGTCAGGCGTGGTGGGGCACGCCTTTAATCCCAGCACTCCGGAGGCAGAGACAGGTGGATGTCTGTGAGTTCGAGGCCAGCCTAGTCTACATAGTGAGTTCCAGGACAGCTGGGGCTACAGGGAGACCCTGTCTCAAAAAGACCAAAAAAAAAAAAAAAGTTCAGCGGGCGTGGTGGCGCATACCTTTAATCCTAGCACTTGGGAGGCAGAGGCAGACGAATCTTTGTGAGTTCAAGGCCAGCCTGGTCTACATAGTGAGTTCCAGGACAGCTGGGGCTACAGGGAGACCCTGTCTCAAAAAGACAAAATTCAAGATGCTCCGTGAAGATCTATGTCTCCAAGACCCAGTTTAAGTGTTTTAAGCCTGACGCCAGGCGTGGTAGTGCATGCCTTTGATCCTGGCACTCCTGGCATTCAGAGAGGCAGAGGCAGGTGGATCTCTGAGTTCAGGGCCAGCCTGGTCTACATGGTGATTTCCAGGCCAGCTGGGGCTACAGGGAAAAAAAGTGTATTGCCTGCATGTGTTGAAGTGTACCTGTGTTGTGCAATGCCTGCGGATGTGAAAAGAGGGCGTTGGATCCCCTGGAACTCAATTTCAAATGGTTGTTAGCCACCATGTGGGTGCTGAGAACTGAACTCAGTTCCTTTGTGTAAGAGCAGCTAGTGCTCTTAACTGCTGAGCCATTTCTCTAGCCCCGAATCCCCACCCCACCCCTCAATCCCCGTTTCTAAAACTATGTAGGGCCACCGTTGTGACAGGGTAAAGGCGCCTTGTGTGTCAGCAACCTCTTAAGTGCTACTTGAGAGGGGCTGAGGTCAGGAGTGAGTAGGTGAGTGGGTGGGTGAGGGAGACATCTTGGCTTCTGATGACATCAGTTCCATACCCTGGACCTACATGATGGAAGGAGAGAACCAACTCCTGCAAGTTGTCCTCCGATCTCCACAGATGCACAGATGTACATGCATACACAATTAGAAGACAGTATGTACCCACTTTAGTCAGCAACCCATTTCACTCCAGAAGTAACTACTACGAATTCCGCGTGCCCTTCCATTTTGACTACCATAGTGTTTTTAAATTTACATTTTTTAAAAATTTGATTTTTTTCCTACTGAAAATAATTTAGGGAGCACTTGTGGTGGCTTCCTGTAACCTCGAATTCACTGACTTCTTGCTCTCAAGCTTCAGCATGCACCATTTCCTTGGGGTTAAGAAGAGATCTGAGGATGAGAGGGGAGTACTCAGCATCCCTGCTCCACGTGAGAAAGTGTGAGGGCTGCCTGTTAGCTCGCTTCCTGGGCCTCTTTCCACATCTGACAGGGGACGGGGGCGCGGGGCATGGGAGGGCGTGTGGTGCCAGGGGACAAGTTTCCAATGTAGTATGCCAGGCAACGGCTTGTGGAGCAGTAAGCCAAGAGAGCGCTACAGCACTGCGCCTGCAGCCTTTTGTCACTCTCGGGCTCCCGTCCACCGGCCCTACTTCGGCGTCCCCATTGGCCGCAGTCCGGGCCGGGGGCGGGAGAGAGCGAGGGAGTGGGCGTGGCCGTGTGGCGTCAGCGCAAGATGGCGGCCTCGGCGGCGCTGTTCTCGCGCTTGCAGAGCGGGCTCCGGGTCGGCGCGCGAGGGCTGTGCACGCGGCTGGCGACGCCGCCTCCTCGGGCTCCAGAGCAGGTGAGCGGCCCCAGGACAGCGCGCGGAGCTCTTCCCTGAAGTTTGGAGCGTCGGGTCGACGCCCCGGAGAGGCTGGGATGCCGCGCCTCAGGGTGCCGAAAACAGCGCCGCGCGCGTTTTGGGGTGCTCCTGTGCCTCCTGGGTGGACAGCACTTTACCCGCTCCCTGCCCCCGGGAGCTGGATGCTGGGGACCCAAGTGCATCCTCTAGAGCCCACATCTCGGCCACGTGGGCGCCGGGAGAGGTCACCTGTGCCCGGTGGCAGTGACCACTCAGGGTGCTTCTCGAAGGGGACGGGCCCGGGACTCTAGCCTGGCCTTGGGGACTTTTCCTCCCCGTCGTTGGTGGTGAATAAGGGAGACGGCCCGGCTTTCGATTCGACCTAGTCATTCTGACCTCCAAGCCCATCACTTTCCATTCCGTAGTTCCTTAGCAAAGAGATTGCATCCAGCCGCTCCTGCTTCCATCCTTTCCCTTCCCTACCTTGCTATCTTGAGCCTTGGGCATCCGGATGTCCTAACTCCCGCCCTGTCTCCTGTGTGCCCCTCTGCCCCCTCGGGATCTCGTTATGTCCCCCTGGTCCCCTTATTCTCCCTGCCCTACTCTTCTTCCTCTAGACCCTACAATCCTGTTGCTTTAAAGGATCTTGAATAGTTTAGTCTGTCAGCTTTTGAACCCTTGTGATCATCTACAGAGTTGAATTTTGACCCTCTGAGGGGATCAGCCTCTCAACTTACCTCTCAAGGGACACTACTACTGGGGCTCTGTGAGTTTCTACTTCCTACCTCTTGATCTTGATTCTACTTGGACCAGATTAGAGATGAGACTACCTTGCTGTTTTCTCTCTTCCTCCCCTCTCCTCTGCAGGTTGCAGAGATCACCAGTCGTGCAGGCACTAAGGCCCAGGGGCCACAGCATCAGCCAGGCTCAGAGGGCCCCAGCTATGCCAAAAAAGTTGCACTTTGGCTTGCTGGTTTGCTTGGGGCTGGTGGGACTGTCAGCATCGTCTATATTTTTGGTAAGAGATGTGGTTTTGTCTTACCACTCAGTATCTACTGTGAAACCTCACCTGTCCTCAAAACATCTTATTCTGTTCCTTCCCTGGATCCTCGCTCAATAGGGCCACTACTGGGACACTCACCTTGAAACTTGAGAAGACCAGTTGGTCCCCCCCACTTCTGCTTGAAGTTCTAGCCTCTAATTGCTCCCTGCCCTTGAGTACACTCCCCAGTCAAGAAAGAGGGGAAGACTAGACTCCCCTCTCTCCTGACTGGGAATTCTATACTCCTCATTCTCTACCTCCAACACCCTGAAGACTGGGCCCGGGTTTCTCTCATTTGTCTCTGTGTTCTTTGCAGGAACCAACCCTGTGGATGAAAATGGTGCCAAGGTGAGGGGAACAAGACCCAGAGGTGCCAGGAGTCTGCCCTGGAGGGGTGAGGGTGGGACACTTCCCACCCTCCTTTCTAGTCTGGAGTGAACCTCTCCCAACCTCCCAGGGCTCTTGACCTACTTTCTGGGGGATGGGCTGGAGCACCTTCTGTGGGTGTACCAAGGGGTTCTGCCTCTGCCATCCCAAACCTTTCATTTTTCTCTCCCAGATTCCTGATGAATTCGACAATGGTGAGTAAATAAACACAAATTCCAGGGTCCCTTGGTGGTCCCAGCTCTCCTGTTTGTATTGTTTGGTTTTGTTTGTTAGTTTGTCTTGAGCCGTGTTGCCCTGTCTGGTGCCCCAGCTCCTCCTCCTTCCATGGGGGTGCACCAGCTAGATGGCTAGGGGGAGGGGGTCTAACAAAAGCCCTAACTCCCTTCCCTGGCCCCTCAGTCCAGCAGATGGTCAGGGACAGATGGGGGCAGGGAACCCCAGCTGCCTGTGACACCAGACTTCCTGTGCCTTAGATCTGAGCAACTACAGCCCCTGACCCCACCTCTTTATGACAGCCTCTGTTTTTTTTTTTTTTTGATCTTTTTGAGACAGGGTCTCTCTGTAGCCCCAGCTGTCCTGGAACTCACTATATAGACCAGGCTGGCCTTGAACTCACAGAGCTCTGCCTCCCGGAGTGCTGGGCTTAAAGGCTGACAGCCTCTGTTTTTAAATCCCTAAGCTCCTACCCCATTCAGTGCTTCATTTCCAAAATAATGTCTCCTTCCTCCATCCCTCTTGGGCTTACCACCTTTTGGTGGGGAGTAGTTGTCAGTTGTCTCAGAGTCCAGAAAGCCACCTGTCTGTGGTAGGGAAGTTACCAAACAGGATACTAACCCCGTGGTTGTTTGCTGGTTTACACCAGGCAGGCAGTGCAGATGTTAAGTCCCCACTGGGGATGCACTGATTTAAATTGGGCAGTTAGACATGCAAGTTTAAAGTGTGTATGTTTACTAGTTTAACTGGCTTCAGTATTGTGACTTTTAAGAGGTAGGCTCTTAAAAGTGCTACATTTTATTTTAATATTTATTAGTTTTATTTGATGTGTATGAGTGTTATGCCTGCATGTAGGTAAGTGCACCTATCTCATTGGCCCCCATGAGGACATTTCTATAGTCTTAGTACTAGCATCTACTGGGTAGAAGCCCAGAACGCTGCCTTAAACATCCCACAATGCACAGGGCAGGCTCCCTGCAACAAAGAACTATCTGGTCCAAAGTGTGGGTGGACAGAGCTGGGTGCAGTGGCACAGGCCTGTCACCCCAGCTACTCAGGAGGTTGAGGCAGGAGAATTCCAAGTTTGGGGCCAGCCAGGACTACACAGTGAGTCTGAGGTCAGAATGGGCAAATTTGTGTAAGACCCTGTCTCAAAATAAAAATAAGGGCTGAGGAGGCTCAGCTCAGTGGTAGAGCATTTGCCTAGCAGGAAGCGCTTGGTCAATTGCCAGCACCCACCTTCCTCAATAAAACCATCCAAGTATTAACAGGGCCAGGGGTGAAAACTCCTAGTTTAAATGAATATATTGTGGGGCTGGAGAAATGGCTCAGCAGTTAAGAACGCTGATTGTTCTTGCAGAAGACCTGGGTTCTAATCCCAGCACCCACATGGCAGCTGACAACTGTCCGTAACTCCAGTCCCAGGGGATCCAGCAGCCTCTTCTGACCTCTGGCAGTGCATGACATGGGTGCACTTACTTATATGTAGGCAATACATGCATGCATATAAAAATAAAAAATAAAAATTTTTTAAAAAGTTAAACATTTGGAAAGCAGAGCACAATTCTGAATTTGTACAGGGTATGATTGAAAAAAAAAAGACTTAGAAAGATGGCTCCGCAGTTAAGAGCATTGATTGCACTTACAGAGAACCCAGGTTCAGTTCCCAGCACTCACATGGCAACTAACAGCCATCTATAACTCCAGTTCCAGGGAATCTGATGCCATCTTCTGACCTCTGTGGGCACTGCATAGCATGGGTGCACTCACATACATGGAGGCAAAACACACATAATTGTTTTTTTTTTTTTGTCTTTTTGAAGCAGGGTCTCCCTGTAGCCCCAGCTGTCCTGGAACTCACTATGTAGACCAGGCTGGCCTTGAACTCACAGAGATCCGCCTGCCTCTGCCTTCCAAGTGCTGGGACTACAGGTGTGCACCACCACGCCCGGCTAACAATTTAAAAAAAAAAAAATTATTATTTTTATTTTATGTGTATGAGCGTATTGCCTGTCATGCATGTGGGTGCACCCATGTTATGCAATGCTGCGGAGGTCAGAAGAGGGCTTTGGAGTCCCCTGGAACTGGAGTTAAGGACGGTTCGTAGCCGCCATGTGGGCTGCTGGGAATCGAACCTGGGTCCTCTGCAAGAGCAGTCAGTGCTCTTAACTGCTGAGCCATTCAGCCCCACAATTTTTTTTTTTTTTTTTTTTTTTTTTTTTGGTCTTTTTGAGACAGGGTCTCCCTGCATCCCCAGCTGACCTGGAACTCACTAAGAAGGTTGGCCTTGAACAGAGATCTGCCTGCTTCTGCCTCCTGAGTGGTCCTGAGTGCTGGGATTAAGGTGTGCGCCACCACGCCTGGCTGCGTTCTTTATTTATTTATTTATTTATTTTTGGTCTTTTTGGGACAGGGTCTCCCTGTAGCCCCAGCTGATTTGGAACTGGCTCTGCCTCCTGAGCGCTGGGATTAAGGTGTGCGCCACCACACCCGGCCAATTTTTTTTTTAAGAGCATCAATAACCTGGTTCACACCAGGTGGTTGTACAAAACCTGTTTGCATCTCGTTGATATTCAACTCTATGATTTGAAGCTGGACTTGGTACATGCCCTAGTAATCCCAGTACTTGGGAGGGAGAGGGAGAAGGATTAGGAGTTCAAGGCCAGCCTCCACTACATAGTAAGTTTGAGGCCATTGTGAACTACACAAAGCCCTGTTTCAAGTACTCTTTTATTACTGTTTTTAATTTTATTTTATGTATATGAGTGTATTGCCTACATGTTTGTAAGTGTACCTGTGTCTTACAGTGCTCACAGAGGTCAGAAGAGGGTGTCGGATTTCCTGGAAATGGAGTTTTTTTGGCTGCCATGTGGGTGCTGGGGACCAAACCCGGGTCCTCTGAAGAGCAGCTAGAGCTCTTAACCGCTGAGCCATCTCTCCAGCTCCTATTCTTTCCTTATTCTTTCCTTTTAACTCTCTATCCCCCGACTCTTGGGAGTTCTCACTTTAATAAATCTACATTTGTTCTGCAAATAAATAAAATATAATAAAGTCCTGCCTTGTCCGGGAGGTGGAGCAGTGGCTTACCTTGGAATCCCTTTGTACCTGGTGTTCTAGATCCGATTCTGGTTCAGCAGTTGCGCCGGACATACAAATATTTCAAAGATTACAGACAGGTGAGCAGGGGCCTTGGCCCAGTCCCCACGCCCAACTCTTTCTGAGTCTGAGCGGTGTTTCTGAGTTGGAGCAACCCATCCTCTCCCACAGATGATCATCGAGCCCACAAGTCCCTGCCTTCTCCCAGACCCTCTTCGGGAGCCCTACTACCAGCCACCCTACACACTAGTCCTGGAGCTCACTGGGGTCCTCCTGCACCCTGAGTGGTCGGTGTGTCCTGGGGAAGGCAGTGGGTTGGGATAGACCGGGGAGGCTGGGCTAGGTGTGCTGGGGATCAACCCTGTCGTGTTGTGTGAACCCCTTATTGCCTCACTCCCATCCATCCCCACTCTTGGCTATTGTGAGTCATCTACCTTGGCTCAGAATAAATGCCATTCCTCAGGCCCAGGAGCAGACAGAACCCAGGTGCTGGGAGCCTGAGGTTGGGTGTTGGCCCCTTGGGACTCCTGGTCTCAGAACTTCGCTGTCCTCACTGCCTCTACAGTTGGCCACTGGCTGGAGGTTTAAGAAGCGCCCGGGCATCGAAACCTTGTTCCAGCAGCTTGCTCCCCTGTATGAAATTGTCATCTTTACATCAGAGACTGGCATGGTAAGTCTCTGGGCCACAGGTGGGTAAGATGCAGATGGCCAGAGACCAGCCTGACTTTTCATCCATTCCTATCCCTGCAGACTGCGTTTCCTCTCATTGATAGTGTGGACCCCCATGGCTTCATCTCCTACCGTCTGTTCCGGGACGCCACCAGATACATGGACGGACACCATGTGAAGGTGCCGTGTAGGGATCACAGTGCTCCTCTGGGGTGGATTTGGGAGTGCTGCTCTGACCATTACCACTTCCTGCCTGCTGTGGTTCCTTGAAGATGTGGCTGCTCCTTGCAGGATGCCTGATTGCCTGTCTCCAGCTTGGCTGGGACCTTGGCCCTTGGGTCTACTGAAAGAGATAACTGGGGCTGAAAGGAGGGGCATGGCTTTTGTCTCTGGGGCCCTACTTGAGGCTGTGTAATCTGTTCCTTTGGCCAGCTATGTATCTAGACATGGTGGCCAGGCCCCTGGAATCCATGTGTCTGTTGGGTCTTCCCCTGTCTTGGTGGCTCTGGGGTCTGTGTCACTGGAGAGTCAGCAGAGTTCAGGTTCTGACAAGGGGTCTGTTTGTGTGATTCCTCACATATGGATCTAGCTGCAACCTGTCATGGATCTGGGGTAGGGTTTGTACCTACCAGTTCTCTCCAGAGACCTCTGTGAACCCTGGCTCTTGACTGCCTGACTAGCTCCCCAGTTCCCAGGAGGCCTGAGATGCCATCCATTCCTGGTTTCTGGGAGATAGCATGATGCTATGTATCTGTGTGTTTGTCCCCTCTGCAGTCAACAGGGAGCGGCACTATCAGTGATCTGACCCGTACACCCTCTTGCAGGATATTTCGTGTCTGAATCGAGACCCAGCTCGAGTAGTAGTTGTGGACTGCAAGAAGGAAGCCTTTCGCCTACAGCCCTACAATGGAGTTGCCCTGAGGCCCTGGGATGGCAACTCCGATGACCGGGTCTTGCTGGACCTATCTGCCTTCCTCAAGAGTGAGACTGACCCCTGATGCCTAACCCAAAAGCCCTTGACCCTCAAGACAAGGACAGACACTTAATTCTGGTTTGTCATTAGGCAGTTAGGGTGGAGGTGATCTGTGAGGAGCCTAGAGTCATATGGAAATTTCTGGAATGTCCAACATTCCTCTGGAGTGTTTAGGAGTTATTTGGACATATTTGAAGGAGCATGGAACAGCATTCCAGGGAGGGCTGACCCTTGCCCTATGATGCCTCTCCTGGGGCTTGGCTTACCAACACCCCCTGCCCCCTTGTGCCCACAGCCATTGCACTGAATCAAGTGGAAGATGTCCGGACGGTGCTGGAGCACTATGCCCTGGAGGACGACCCATTAGAGGCATTCAAAGAGAGGCAGAACCGGCTCGAGCAGGTTGGTCTCCAGTCAGGTCACTTTTGAGGCTCCCACAGTGGGCAGGTGCCTTGGAGCAGCTATCTCCATGTCCCCTGGCTGGTTGCAGGAACTTGAGCAAATCCCCTCTTCCTTGGCCTCAGCCTCTGTGTGACTTGGGGCTGGAACACAGCTTTCCCTGCAGTGTTCTAATTGTGGGCAGATTGTTTTTATGGCCAGCTTTCTAAGTAGGAGGCAGAAAACAGCTAGAGTTTGAGATGTCCTCCATGGCCTTTAGTAGTCCTACTACTACTAAAGTTGTTCCATGTGCCTTGTGGAGGTAAACTGGGTTTAGATCTTGTCTATAGGAATCTGGGGGTGTCTAAAAGGGATCCTCGGCCTCAGGTTCAGGGGTGTGGGGAGAACAGTTCTGTTTCTTTGGGGGATGGTACCTCATTATATAGTTCAGGCTGACCTCAAATTCTCCATCCTGCTGCCTCATTTAGTGCTATGTTCACAGGTGTGCATTACTCCCTCTGACTAATTGGTAATGTCTGACTTAAAAATTTTGGGAGGAGGAGCCAGGTGTAGTGATACACATCTTTAATCCCAGCACTCAGGAGGCAGGAGCAGGGAGATCTGAGATTGAGGCCAACCTGGTATACATAGCAAGTTCCAGGCCAGCTGGTGTTCCAGGGGGACTCTGTCTCAATGTCTCAAAAAAAAAAAAAAAAAAAAAAATGCCAGGGGTTGGGGCTGAGGCAGGGGAAGGGGGAATCCCTGAGTTCCAGGCCA
>NW_008355971.1:2404085-2412717 GCF_000622305.1 Nannospalax galili
GATGCCAGGTGTTGTGGCTGAGGCAGAGGTAGGGGGAATCCCTGAGTTCCAGGCCAGCCTGGTCTACATAGCAAGTTCCAGGCTAGCTGGTCTACAGGGAAACCAAAAAAAAAAGAAAAAAAATTATTATTATTATTATTTTTTTGGTGATGTTCCCTCACACATGCTAGCCCTGTGCTCCTGGGGCTCCAAACTGCTCTTGCTGGGGTCTAGGTTCGTCTATGTGGGCTGGTGGTCTATACTGGGCCAGCTTGAAGGTGGGTAGCTCCTGGGTAATGTTAACCTTTCTCTGTCCCCCAACCCCAGGAGGAGCAGCAGCGCCTGGCGGAACTCTCCAAGTCCAACAAACAGAGCTTCTTCTTTGGCTCACTCACCAGCCGCCTGTGGCCTCGCTCCAAGTAGCCTTGACCTCTGGGCCTCCTCAGACTCTGTGCCTAAACCCCAGGCCCCAGCACTCCTAGAGTGAGGCATGGGCAGGCACATGTCCAATAAAGTGCATCCCAGACGCCACAATGCCTGTGTCCGGAGAGTCCAGATGGGGTGTCAGGGTGAGGTCCGGGACTGGGGTCACCATCCCACAGTGACTGATCACCACCAGGCCCAGTGGATGCCTTGGATCCTGGCTGGTTTTTGGCCTGGAAACATGGGTTTCTGTTGGGCTGTCTGCCACATGCTGTGTGAGCTTCGAAAAAAATGCACCTTCCTTTTTGTCTCCGGATCCCTTCTGTGTGGAAAAGAGGAGAGAGGGTGCAAAGACTGGTAGCTACTGTCCACATAAGGAGAAGTGTGACCTCTGGGAACCAGAGATCACCTCATCTCGGGTGGCCCTGTCCTAGTTCTGGTTTCCGTTCCTGTGATAAAACACCATGACCAAAAGCAACCTGGGGAGGAAAGGGTTTGTTTCATCTTACACAGTCTGAGGTCTGGGGATGCCAAGGCAGGAACCTGGAGGCAGGAGCAGAAGCACAGACCACAGAGGATGCTGCTTAATGGCTGGCTTCCCTGGGCCTGCTCAGCTGCCTTTCTCTTCCAGACCAGGCCCACCTGTCCTGGGTGGCACCACCCACAGTGGGCTGGGCTCCCACATCAATTAGCCATCAAGAAAATGCTCTATAGACCAATCTGTTTTGATTGATCCTTCCCAGGTGACTCTGGGTTGTCAAGTTGACAGTCAGACTCACCAGGAACAGGCTCCATGGGAAGGTGGCTTTGGAGCTGTTGGTCATCCACATTTGAATAGGTGCTAGAGATTGGGATTACTATTTTTCCTTTGGAAAACAGATCTTGCTACACAGGTCAGTCTGGCCTGGAGTTACCAGGCTCAAGCAACCCTACCAGGTAGCATGTGCCACTGCACCTGCAAGAAATTGGGAGGTTTTTACATTCTATATCAATTTTATTTTTGTGGTGCTAGGGATGGGATCACAGCTTGATGCATGCTAAGTAAGTGCTGTACCACTGAGCCTTGTTCTAACCTGGCTCTCTTAAAAAGATATTAACAATTTGTGTATATGTGTGTAGGTGCTTATGTAGAGGTCAGAGGACAAACAATTGGTTCTCTCCTTCCAGCATATGGATCTCAAGGATTGAACTCTGGTTACAAGGTTTACTGGCAAGCTCCTTTACCCCACTGAGCCATCTCTGGTGTTATGTGTATGAATGTAATGCCTGCTTGTATGTAAGTGCACCCAAGTAGTGCAGTGCCCAAAGAGGACAGAAGAGGGCATGATAGATCCCCTGGAATGGGAGTTACAGATGATTATTAGCTGTCATTTGGATGCTGGGATTTGAACCTAGGTCTTCTGCAAGAGAAGCCAGTGCTCTTAAGCACTGGGCCATCTCTCCAGCCCTCTCCCCCTTCTTTAAAGGTAGAGTTGTATGTAGCCCATGGTGGCTTTGGGTTGCTGTGTAGCAGAGGATGACCTTGAGCTCCTTCCTGCCTCTACATCCTGATTGCTAGGATTATAGGCATGTACCACCACATCCAAACGGCTTTATGCATGCTTAGCAAGCACTCTATAAACTGCAACATGTGCAGCCATTTCATTTATTTTGGTCTTTTTTGAGACAGGGTCTCCTTGTAGCACCAGCTGGCCTGGAACTACGTAGGCCAGGCTGACCTTGAATTCACAGAGATTCGCTTGCCTCTGCTTCCTGAGTGCTGGGATTAAAGGTGTGTGCCACCAAGCCTGGCAGCAAAATTTATTTTTTAAGAGAGAGAGAGAGAGTCCGTGCAGGTGTTTGTGGAGGTCAGAAGAGGGCATCAGTGTTCTTAATGGCTGAGCCATGTGTCTAGCCCTCCTAATAGTTCTTACACATAGGTAAGCCCTCTTGGTAGCCACAAAAAGCTCAGGCGGTACCTCAGCCTTACCTTCCCCACCTGTAAAAGGAGGGAGATGAAGTTTTGTTTCATTTTGTTGTTTTAGTCTTCTTAAGATAGGACTTCCCTGTACCTCCTGGTGGCCTCCCTCTACCTCCCAAATGCTGGAGTTAAAGGCATGCACCACTACACACAACTGCTTTTTTAGATTTTAAAAGATTTTTTATTTTTAATTATGTATGGGTATGTCTACTTGAGTGCAGGTGCTCAAGGAAGCTAGAGGTGTTGGATTCCCCTAGGAGCCGGAGTTACAGGTGGTTGTGAGCCACCCATGTGGTTCCTGACAATTCAGTCCCCTGGAAGAGCAGTATGTGCTCTTAACTGCTGAGCCATCTCTCCAGCCCTGGTTGGTTTTTCAAGTACCTTCCATGTTTTGTTTTTTTTTTTAAATGTGTACAAGTGTTTTGCTTGCATGTATGTAAGTGTGCCCTTGTGTGCACTCATGGAGGCCAGTAGAGGGAATTAGATCCCCTTGAACTGGTTGTTAGCCACTATGTGGGTGCTGGGAACTGAGCCCTGTTTTCTGCAAGAGCAGCCATCTCTCCAGCCCCCCCCCTGCCATGTTTCTTATCATAAAATGCATTTGAATCCAGACTACACTCTAAATGTTTAAAATGCGCTTGGTGATAACAGGATTAAAGGGTGGGCATGGTGGCATAGTCCTGTAATCTCAGCATTTAGGAGACTGAGACAGTCACAAGTCTGAGGCAAGGTTACTCCATGTAGCAAAACACTGCCCAAACAGAGAATTAAAATTATCACCCAAACTCACAACCTGGGGCACTGGCTAATCCCAAGGAGCACCTTCCCCATGCCCAAAGACCCCCTCTTAGAAAATAAAATTTAATTTTTAATTTTTTTTTCCTCTTTTTGAGACAAGGTCTTCCTCTAGCCCCAGCTGTCCTGGAACTCGCTATGTAGACCAGGCTGGCCTCCAACTCACAAAGATCTGCCTGCTTCTGCCTCCCAAGTGCTGGGATTAAAGGCATGTGCCACCACACTCAGCTTCTGCATATTTTTAAGTGTATGAGTGTTATGCCTGCATGTGTGTAAGTGCACCTGTGTTGGGCAGTGCCCTTGGAGGACAGAAGAGGGCATCAGATCCCCTGGAACTGAAGTTATAGATGGTTGTTTACCATCTAGGGATTCAAACCTAGGACTCATGCAAGAATAGCCAGTGCTCTTAACCAGTAAGCTGTCTCTCCTGCCCCTGGTATGGCTTCTTAACAGGTAGTCAGATATCTACCTCATACAGTCAGGTATCAGAGAGGGGGTTTAGGATTTAGTGGTAGAGTACTTACCCAGCAAGCAGAAGGTCCTGGGTTTGATCCTTGGCTCCAGAAGAAAAAAAAAAAAAAAGAGGGAAATGGACAAAAACAAAGCAACAGATACCAGAGAGAAGAGTGATGAGCTTGCCCTGGTTTACTGGAAATAGAAGGCTCACCAGACTCAAAACTATTCTGTTTGGCTAGGCCTGGAGAGGTAAGACTGTAATCCCAGTTACTTGGGAGAGTGAGGCAGGAGGATTGAAAATTGAAGGCTTGCCTAAGCTACAGAGTGAGTTCAAGGCCAGCCTGGGTAGCTTAGTAAGACCCTGTCTCAAAAAAGGGCTGGTAGTCCTGACATGGTGGCAGGTAGAGATTGAGGCCAGCCTGGTCTACATAGTTCCAGGCCAGCTGGGGGCTACAGGGAGACCCTATTTCAAAAACAACAGCAAAAAGAGATGGGAGTATTTTTCAGTTAGGGTGTTTTCCTGGCAGGTATGAGGTCCTCTGTTCAATCCTTAGCACAGCAAGAGGAGACAGAAAAAACCTGGTGAGATGCAGTGGTTTGGGGCCTTAGAGACACTTTTATTTTTCATTTTTACTGATTTGGGGCGGGGGCTCACATAGGGTCAGGTCAGAGGACAATTTTCAGGAGTCTGCCCTTTCCCATCATGTGGGTCCCCAGGATCAGAAACAGGTCATCGGACTTGGTGGCAAGCATTTTTGCCAGATGAGTCACCTCACCGGCCAGGGAATGCTATTTTATATTAGATGGGATGATCTAGAAGCCTTCTTAAGAGGATGTATTTGGGCAGAGCCCAGAATGAAATGAAAACTATGGGAGATGGCTGAATGTGCAGGTGCAGTCACCTTAGGGCCTTTGCACTCCCTGCTCCCACTGCCCATGGTGTAAAATCCCTTAGATCTTAGCTCAAATGCCACCTCAGCACAGCCTTTTGGGACCAGCATAGAAGTAAAATTCTAAACAGCCAAGAAGACTTTCAGAAATCCCTTAAAGTATGCTTCCCATGTGAGACAAAAAGAGTTCTGGAAGTGCCATCATGCCTGGTCCTTTATTTTGTGATGCTGGGGACTGAACCCAATCTTGTTATTGCAGGGCAAAGTTGGGTGTTTCGGGTGGTTGGTTGGCTTTTGAGAAGGGCCTCGTAGTTCAGCCTGGCCTCAAACTCCTGGTCTTCCTGCCTCCACCTCCAGACTGCCAAGATCATAGACTGCCCACCATGGCAACTCACTATCTTTTCTTTTATCCAATAAATAATTACTGAGCACAACCGTGGCTGACCCTGCGCCCCGAATAAGACAAACATGGATGGAAATTAAACTTGCATTTCCCTAAAAGTATTATCTCTAAATATTAAATTATTATTGTTATTTACTGTGGGGAGATGAGTCTCCTCATCTAAGCAACTTTGCATAATGCCTGGCACTGAGACATTATGACCAGAGACACATCTGTTCCTAAGCGACTTTGCCACAATCCTAGAATACTAAGGGGACCCTGGGGGGTGCCCTCCATTCATCTGGGGTCGGGGATCGGGCACCTGGTATGCGAAGACTAATTTCCTGCTCATTTGCCCCTCACACCTTCTAAAGGCCAAACGGGTAGCCCAGTTGCGGCCCGAGGGGGAGGGGCGAGGCCGCCCGGCAGATGGCGACATTTACATACAGCTGGGAGGCCCCTCCAGCGCGGGGCTCCTGGCCTGGCGTCTGCTGAGTCTGGTGACTGGTCTGGTGACGCTGGATTTGGGAAAAGAGGCTTTGTTTTGGGGAGGACACACACACACACACACACACACACACACACACACGCACAGAGGAGGCCTTCCACAAACACACACGGGTTCACAAAGAACCCGGGACCTTCATTATAGTCATTCACAGCTCCCCTTATGCACCTCCCAAACTGACACGCGCATTCACGATTTCACACATACAGCCTGCTGGAGACACATACAGAACCCTCCACAGTGGTCTAGGACCTCACATATGTACACATGTAGCAGAGGTGTATGCACATAGTCACATAATAAAGTCACCTGGACCTCTATTCTCCCACTCAGGTACATACACACACATAGAATCAGAATTATTTATAAAGCCTCACAATTGTGTTGACTACACACGCACACACACAATCTCAAAATTATTTACAGTCTCACAAGTGTATTAGCCACACACACATACACACACCATACACACACAGGCTTAATCCCTAGTCACACTCAAAGTTGCACTCACAATCACACTCAGGATGACATCTCACCAAGTTGCCCACATACAGAATCTCGAAGTTGCTCTGCCTCGTCCCTTCCTGCGCCCCCGCCCCTCGTTCCCCAGGAGCCCACGGCTAGCTGAGGGGGCGGGGCGTCCCCTTAGATATAAGGCTCGGCCTCGGCAGCTGCAACTCCCCAGATCCCCTGCCTGCAAGGTGATGGTGTCCCTGCAGATGTCCCCGCAGATGTCCCAGCTTTGGTCCCAGACGGTGATTTTGGCGCTCCTCCTTCCCCAGGTCAGACAGGAAAGGGACAGAGGCGGGCTGGGTACTACCTGGAGATGCTAGGGCGGTTGCACCGGGTGGAGGTCCTAGGGAGGTTGCACTGGGCCGACCGACGCCTGGGTCCCCGGGATCCCCTCACCTTGTGGCCCTCTCCGTCCTAGGCTGGGCCGACTGGTGTCTTCGAGCTGCAGATCCATTCTTTCCGGTCGGGACCAGACCCGGGGGCCCCGCAATCCCCTTGCAGCGCCCGAGGCCCTTGCCGTCTGTTCTTCAGGGTCTGCTTGAAGCCTGGGGTCTCCCGCGAGGCCGCCGAGTCCCCGTGCGCCCTGGGCGCAGCGCTCAGTGCGCGCGGCCCCTCCTACCCCGAGCAGCCCGCAGTGCCTGCAGCCCTGCCGCTGCCCGACGGGCTGGTGCGCGTGCCCTTCCGAGACGCCTGGCCCGTGAGTCCAGCCCTGCCACCCAGACCTCACTGCCTTCTGTCCTCCAGCTTCCAAAACCCTCCCCTGCACCAGCTACCTTCTGCAACCCACAGTCCCAGACCCCTCAGCCCCACCTACCCTGACACAAAATGTTTGGATCCCCCAACCCCACAACTACCCTTTGGGGATTCCAAACGTTCTAACACCTCCCCGACTCCCAGCATACTGGGAACCCTAATTCCTAGCACCCCAAACTCACCTCTGGAAACCCCAAATTCACAGAACCTTACCTTTGTTCCTTGGGGATGTCGCAAAACCAGGACCCACATCTTTTTGTGGTTATTTATTTATTTATTTATTTATTTATTTATTTGTAGGGGAGGCATGCATGCGCATAGTGGTCATTATGTGGTGGTCAGAGGACAGCTTGTGGGAATGAGTCAGTTCTGTTTTTCACCACATGGGACCTGGGAATCGAACTCAGATTGTCAAGTTTGCTGGAAAATGCATTTATCCACTGAGCTATCTCACTAGCCCAGTTTTTTGTTTTTGCTTTTGTTTTGTTTTGTTGAGAAAACTCAGGCTGGCTTTGAATTTACTATGTGACCAAGCCTGGCCTTGAATTCTTGATCCTCCTGCCTCCACTTCTCAATTACAGGGATTCAACCAGCAACCTGGGTTTGGGATCTTTGTCTTCAGCCCCAGATCTTCTTGCACTTAGGGACCTTCCCGAATTCTGTCAGCTCTTTCATTGGTACCTGCATTTATAGGTTTCATCTCTTGAATGCTAGTTTCCATCCCCACACTCCCCAAAGCATGCAAATGAGCAGATCCACATTTGAAGTTTATACTCCTTTCCACATTTAATTTCCTCAGCCGTAAAGTGGGAAAACCCTGGTACCTTGCAACAATTTTTTTGGCCAGGGTTATGCTAGATACCCCAGATAGGCCTTGAATTTGAAATCCTCCTCCCTTGGCCTCCTGAGTACTGAGATTACAGGCATGTGTAAGCATACCTCGAACAATTTTTTATTTTTTACTTTTTAATTTTTATTTATTTTTTGGCCTTTTTGAGACAGGATCTCCCTGTAGCCCCAGCTGGGCCTGGAACTCACTATGTAGACCAGGCAGGCTGGCCTTGAACTCACAGAGATCCGCCTGCCTCTGCCTCCCAAGTGCTGGGATTAAAGGCGTGCACCACCACGCCCGGCACAATTTTTTATCTTATTTTTTGAGACAGAGTCTCCCTGTAGCCCCAGCTGGGCCTGGAACTCACTATGTAGACCAGGCAGGCAGCACAATTCTCTTTTAAGGGACCCCCACAGGTACCTGAAATCTGGACTGAAGCCAGATGTGTTGCTTGCTCGCTCCCTCTGGGAATTTTCTCTTGGTCACTCAGGCCCCAGAACTGGCTGCCAGTCTCCACATTGTATTCTGGCCTTTTCTGCAGACCTACCCTGACCACTGTCTTCTGTTCTTTCTTCTATCCCTTCTCCATCCAACTAGGGCACCTTCTCCCTCATCATTGAGACCTGGAGAGAGCAGCTGGGGGAGCAGGCTGGAGGTGAGTGTCTTCCGTCTTGGGATTTTGGTGGGATGGGACAGGAACTGGGGTTCAGGACAATGACATGGAGCTGCCTGTGAGGTGGAGCACTCATGAAACTGCTGGGCCTATGATGTCATCACAGCCCCTGGAGTGTGGTGCCAGGTTAGCAGCTCTAGAACTCTGGGCAGCTCAGGGATAGAAAGTGCTGGTAGTAGCTGTGGAGTCCATGTCCTCGTACCCATTGAGCATCCCGATCCAAAAATCAGACATCTAAAGTGCTCAAAAATCTTTTTTTTTTTTTTTTTTTTAGCGGATCAGAGCATTGCTACAAGTACTGTTCTTTCTACAGTAAGCAAGCCCTTATGAGTTTTACCGACACATATGTTTCTAAAGCAAAGAGACTGACACTCATGGCAAGAAAATTTTGCAAAGAATTCTTAGGAAACGGGTTTTAATACAAAATGCTTCTCTTCATTCGTTTTCAGAGTAGTAAACACATTGCTA
>NW_008355971.1:2413584-2449974 GCF_000622305.1 Nannospalax galili
GCTGAGTTCAGATACCTTTCAGAGCAAGTGCTCTTACCCACTCAATCACCTCTCTGTTACCACTCCAACTTTTTTATTTTTACTTATGACTTTGTGTGTATATTATGTATATGAGTATATGTCACATCCATGAAGGCTCCTTGGAGCACAACAGGGCATCAGATGGTCTGGGACTGGAGTTACAGGCAGTTGTGAGCCACCCAACATAGCTATGGAAACCAAACTCGAATCCTCTAGAAGATCAGCAAGTACGTGTAACAGCTGAGCCATCTGTCCAGTGTGCCCCCTTCCCTCTCTAATTTTTTTTCTTATTTTTGTTCTTTCTGAGACAGGGTCACTCTGTAACCCCAGCTGGCCTGGAACTCACTATATAGACCAGGCTGGCCTCAAACTCACAGAGATTCACCTGCCTCTGCCTCCCCTAGTACTGGGATTAAAGGCGTGTGCCACGATGCCCAGGCTTCTGGCTCGTTTTTTTTTTTTTTTAATTAAATCTATTTAATTGTGTGTTTGAGGGTACATACATGTGTGTCTATAGCAGCACGTGGAGGTCAGAGGACAACTTGCTGGGGTTTGTGCTCTCCTTTCACCATGTGGGTCCAGGGAATCAAATTCAGGACCCCAGGTTTGGGGCAAACACCTTTACCTGCTGAGCCATCTTGCTGGCCTAGGTGTTATTTTTGAAACAGGGTCTCATGTAGCCCAGGTTGGCCTTGAAAGCTGGTCTTGAACTTCTGTTCTTCCTGCCTCTATTTCCCAAATACTGGGATTGCAAGAGTGTCCCAACCGTGCCAGGCTTAAAGTCTTTTTCTTGAGACAGAGTCTCATGTAACTGAGACTGGTCTTGGACTCACTATTTAGCCCAGGCTGGCCTTGAATTCACTTCAGGTGACTTTGTCCCTAGATCTTCATGTTACAAACTGTTAGAAATCTCATAAATACTTTAAAACTCGAACATCTTGGGGCAAATTCGGGAGTCTTTTGGTTTCTCAGAAACCTGTTATCTTGACACTAGATGAGGTGGCTCTGCAGGTGCACTAAGGGGGCAGCTGCCCTTCCTCCAGGACTCTTTAAGAGCTAGGAGGGGCCCTGAATCCCGGCTCCCTCCACTCTCCCGGCAGGGCCCGCCTGGAGCTTACTGGCACGCGTGGCCGGCCAGAGACGCCTGGCGGCTGGGACCCCGTGGGCCAGCGACGTGCAGCGCGCAGGCGCGTGGGAGCTGCGCTTCTCGTATCGCGCGCGCTGTGAGCCACCAGCCGTCGGAACCGCGTGCGCGCGCCTGTGTCGCTCGAGCAGCCCCTCGCGGTGCGGCCCGGGACTGCGCCCCTGCGCGCCCTTCGAGGACCAGTGCGAGGCCCCGGGTGAGTCTTGCCTGCAACTCCATCCCCGGCTCACCCCGCCCCTTCTTGCTTCCTCGCGGACCCAGTCCCTTCCCACAAATATCCATCCCCTTCAGGGTGCTGAGCACCTTGGATCCCTTCCTAGCTCCATTCATGATCCTCCACCAACTACCATCATCCACTTAACACCTTTGGGGAAACTGAGGACCGTAGAGTTCTCTCTAGCCTCGTCCCCTCTTAGCATTCTTGTTGTCCCAAATAGGAACCCCACACCCATTTCCTATGTCGGTGCCTTCCATTTTTCTTCCTCGATTCACACCCCTTTCTTGAGGCTAGGACCCCATAACTCTTCCAAGTCTGGGACCCTCCTGATTTGCACCTAGTAGCTATGGAAACATTTCTCCACCGCCCCCCCCCTTTCCCCAACACTCCCATCTGCCCAAGAGATTCTTTCTCCCTGAGATTGCAGGCTAGAACACTTTGCTTTTTATTTTCGTTTATTGCTTTTGAAGGTCTGGGGATGGTACTCAGGGCTGTAAGCATGCTAGATGACTGGTCTATTATGGATCTATATCCCCCAGACCTATACTGCGGGTTTTTTTGTTTGGTCGGTTTTTTTGTCTTTTTGAAGCAGCATCTCCCTGTAGCCCCAGCTGCCCTGGAACTTACTATGTAGACCAGGCTGGCCTTGAACTCACAGAGATCTGCCTGCCTCTACCTCCCAAGTGCTGGAACTACAGGCATGCACCACCACACCCGGCTCTTACACTGCATTTTTAATATTCTTGTTTTTGTTTGGTTTTGATTTTAGATACAGGGGTCTCCCTGTAGCCCTGGAACTTGCTTTTTTTTTTTTTTTCTTTTGGTCTTTTTGAGACAGGGTCTCCCTGTAGCCCCAGCTGGCCTGGAACTCACTATGTAGACCAGGCAGGCCCTGAACTCATGGAGCTCCGCCTGCTTCTGTCTCCAGAGCGCTGGGATTAAAAGCACACACCACCACATCCGACTTTGGTTTTGAGACATGCTCACACTATGTAGCAGAGGCTGGTCTTGAACTGTTGATTCTCCTGCCTCAGCCTCCTGAATGCTGGGGGGTTACAGGTGTGATTCATCATGCCCTGCTCCCCTATTGCTTTTTAAAGCTCACCAGAAATTTCAGAGTACTACCAATGTTCCTGGGACTCCAAGTTAATTCAATTCTTTCCAAACCTGCTCTAATCCAAAGCCTGGAGCCTAACTCCAGGGCCAGGTCAAAGTTCACCCCTCCTCCCTAGAGGAGCATCAGACTCACAGGCAGCTGCCTGGGTTCAAATTCCTCATCCCTTCACTTCCTAGCAGTATAGCTCACTTTGCCTCTCTGGGCCTCAGTTTCCCTGCCTGTGAGCTGGTACCATCTCACCTAGCGGGTTGTCTTTTGGAAGCATAAAACAAGGTGGCATGAGAAAGGCATTCCAAAATCTGCTCCTGTCACCCTGAAGGGGCCTGCTCTGAGTCACATCTTGTTCTCTCTGCCTTTCTCTCCCCTGCTCCCCACAGCAGTATGTCGAGCAGGCTGCAGCTCCGAGCATGGCTACTGTGAACAGCCGGATGAGTGCCAGTGCCTGGAGGGCTGGACTGGGCCCCTCTGCACGGTCCCTGTCTCTGCCAGCAGCTGCCTGAACCCTGGGGGCTCAGCTTCTGCTAGCACGGGATGCCTGGTACCAGCGCCTGGGCCCTGTGATGGGAACCCATGTGCCAACGGGGGCAGCTGCAGCGTCAGTATCCCTCTCCTACCTTATCTTTTAAATTTTTTATTTATTTATTTGGTGTGTGTCTATGTGTGTCACAGCACAGGAGTGGAGGACAATCTATAGGAGTCTGTTCTCTCCCTCCATTATGTGGGTCCCAGGAAGCCAACTCAGGCTATTAGGCTTGGCAGCAAGCACTCTAACCTCATTTTGATTACAATTTCTTTGTGTGTGTGTGTGTGTGTGTGTGTGTGTGTATGCAATATGTATGTGCTTGCATGCAGAGACCAGATAAAGACAAGGGTGTCTTTCTCTATTGCTCTCCACCTTTTTTTTCCAAGTTTTGAAAATTTATTTATTAATGTATTACTTACTTTTGTGACAGGGCCTCACTATGTAGACCAGACTGGCTTCTAATTCACAGAGATCCGACTGCCTCTGCCTCTCAAGTGCTGGGATCAAGGCGTGCACCCCTACGCCCAGCTGATTTATTTTAATGTGTCAGTGTTTTTCCTGTATGTAAGCGCACCCATGTTGTGCAATGTCCAAGGATGCCAGAGGAGGGTGTCGGATCCCCTGGCAACTGGAGTTACAGATACCCATGTTAGCTGCCATGTGGGTACTGGGAACCAAAGCCAGGTGCTTTGGAAGAGCAGCCAGTACTCTTATATGCGGAGCCATCTCTCTAGTCCCTCCATCTTATTTTCAGAAACAGAGCCTCTCACTGAACCCAGAGCTCGTAGTTTTGGCAAGATCAGCTGGCCAGTCTGCCTGTCACAGCTTCCCATAGGGATCACAGATGTATGCACCATGCCTGGCTTTTTTGTGAGTGCTGAGGATCTGACCTTGGGTTCTCAAGTTTGCACAGAAAGCACTTGACCCACTGAGCCATCTTCTGGCTTTGAACTCCTGATTCTCCTCTCTGCCTCCTGATGGCTGGGATTAAAGGAGTGCCTGATCTCATTAGAACTTTACCTTGGGAGTACCCGGGGTACTGCAGGCTGGGAAGAAGCCAGAGAGAAGTGCTATCAGAGAGGCCTTCCTGAAGGTATCCAGCCTGCATCAGTGACTGCAAAGTAGGATTTGGTGATAGGAAGGGGTTGAAGAACAAAAACCAAGTAGGTGATACCACAAGGTGTGGGAGTGGCACTGGTGAAGTCCTGTGTGGCCACTGGGTGTTGAGGGTGTGGGATCAGGACACATGGAGGATGAAGGCATCAGAGAAAGCTTCCTGGGGACTGGCCCAAGGCTGGGCCAAGGGGAGGTGACAAGAAAGGTGACTGGATTGATGGTATGGAGGGAAAAAAAGGAACAGTACTGAGAAGGAGCTTGATGCGATATACTGGGAGGGAGGAGAATCCAGTGCCAACTGACTTTGATGCCATGGGTGAGAACTAAGGGTCAGGTTACAGAGAGGGCCTGGGAAAGGGAGAGCAATGCACCTTCATTGCTGAGGATGTAGCTCAGTGGTAGAGCCCCTGCCTAGACTCCCCCAGTGAGGGGCTGGGGTGTGGCTCAGTGGTAGAGCCCCTGCCTCGACTCCCCCAGTGAGGGGCTGGGGTGTGGCTCAGTGGTAGAACACCTGCCTAGAATCCCCCAGTGAGGGGCTGGAGTGTGGCTCAGTGGCAGAGCCCCTGCCTAGACTCCCCCAGTGAGGGGCTGGGGTGTGGCTCAGTGGTAGAGCACCTGCCTCGACTCCCCCAGTGAGGGGCTGGGGTGTGGCTCAGTGGTAGAGCCTCTGCCTAGAATCCCCCAGTGAAGGGCTGGGGTGTGGCTTGAGTTAGGCACTTGGTTAACATTTGGAAAGCCCTGGGTTTAATCCCTAGCAATAATATAAAATAATAAAATAATAATAATAATAATACTTTGAGTGGGGGCTGGGGATATAGTTCAGTAGTTGATTGCTTGCCTAGCATGTGTAAAATGCTGAACTTGATCTCAGGCAGGAAAGAAGCCTTCATTGGGTATTGTGGTGGCTCATTCTATAATCCCAACACTTGAGACATTGAGGCAGAAGGATACTGAGTTCCAGGCCAGCCTGAGCTCCATAGGGAGACCCGATCTTTAAAAACAAAATGTTTTTGTGGAGGAAGTGGTCATAAAACTTGGACCCAGAATAGGGTGTGTGCATATGGGTTCAGGGTGGGTAGAGCAGGCGGGTGGCATTATGGTGGCAGATGTGGTGGAAACAGCTCTCTGGGCTTTCAGAACCTCTTCCCCATGGGGTTTCAAATTCAGAAGCAACAGCATGGGCTGTGGGGGTGGCCTATCTGAGGAGCACTCCTGGCAAGGTCCTGCATCCTGAGACTTGGGGCTGGAAAAAGAGCTGCCCTTAGCAGTAAAGGAGGAAGAGGAGGAGGGGATTTGTCTCCAAGGGGCCTCCAGCCCAAAGTCAACTTGCCTCTGTCTAGGAAACACCCAGCTCCTTTGAATGTGCCTGTCCCCGGGGATTCTACGGGCATCGATGTGAGGTGAGCGGGGTGACATGCGCAGATGGACCCTGCTTCAATGGTGGCTTGTGTGTTGGTGGAGAAGACCCTGAGTCTGCCTACATCTGTCACTGCCCACCCGGTTTCCAAGGCTCTAACTGTGAGAAGAGGGTGGACCGGTGTAGTCTGCAGCCATGCCATAACGGTGAGGTGGGAAAGCCAGAGTGGCCAAGGGTGGGGTGGCATGGGAGTGGGGATCTTGCATGGTTCAGCCAGCCCTGGATCAGAATCCTGTCTTTATTCCCTGGGTAAACTTGGGGCTTGGGGATATGGCCCTTCTCCCTCTGTCTAGCCAGTTCTGTGACACAGGATATTGTTCACTGCCTTCTTAGAACTGATATGGAAGGTGGTTGTGCCCAGTGTGTTGTAGGTCATCAGGGAGGCCAGTGTGGTTGGAGCAGATGACCCAAGAAGATTGGTGAGAGATTATGTCAGACATATGACAGGGGCAGACCTTTGAGACCTACTGGGCAGAGGTGGGAGTTGTCTTGCTTTTTTCTTGGGTAAGATGGAGCCATAGGAAGGTCCTTTTTTAAAAAAATATGTTTCATTTATTTTATGTGTATGAGTGTATTGCCTGCATGTGTGTAAGTGCACCCGTGTTGTGCAGTGCCCACGGAGGTTAGAAGAGGGCATCAGATCTCCTGGAACTGGGGCTACAGACAGTTGTTAGCTGCCATGTGGGTGCTGGTAATCAAACCTGGGTCCTCTGCAAGAGCAGCCAATGCTCTTAGCCACTGAGCCATCTCTCCAGACCCAGTAAGAAGGTTCTAAGCAGGGGAGAGCCCTGATCTGACTCAGGTGTTAAAAGATTATGTAAGGTCAAACTGGGTGTAGTGCACCAAGCCTGTACTCCCAGTACTTTGGGAGGCAGAGGTAGGAGGATCAGGAGTTCAAAGCCATCTTGGGCTACTTTGCAAGTTGGAGGCCTGGTTGGGCTACATTACTGATTTTTTTTTTTTTTTTTTTTTTGGTCTTTTTGAGACAGGGTCTCCCTGTAGCCCCAGCTGTCCTGGAACTCACTATGTAGACCAGGCTGTCCTGGAACTCACAAAGATCCGGCTGCCTCTGCCTCCCAAGTGCTGGGATCAAAGGCATGCACCGCCATGCCCTATGCTACATTATTGACTTAAAAAATTTATTATTATTTTTTTATATTTTATTTAAGCAACTTTAGGGCCGAGTTCATTGGCCAACTTCAGAGATCACTGGGTAGAGCAAGGTCTTGGATCAGTTTGGTCCCAAATGTAGGAGCTTTCTGTTCCCTGGTAAGAGGATATACCATTCTGTTAGGAGGCCTGCACAATAAGCAGTTTTTGTTGTCTGGGGAAGGGTGTGATCCCGTCTCTGTGTTTTCACATTCTTGCTGCATCTTACCATTTTACCTCCTTAAAGTGTTTTTTAGAAATTTATTATTATTTTTAATGTGTATGAGTGTATTGCCTGCTTGTATGTGAGTGCTTCCGTGTCGTGCAATGCCTCGGAGATTAGAAGAGGGCTTCAGATTCCCCTGGAACTGGAGTTAAGGACGGTTCGTAGCCACCATGTGGGTGTTGGGAATCGAACCCAGGTCCTCTGCAAGAGCAGTCAGTGCTCTTAACCGCTGAGCCATCTCTCCAACCCCATTATTGACTTTTTTTAAAAAAAAGTTAAATGAAATCATGAGTATAAAGAGCTTGGCATGGTGGCCCATGCCTTTAATCCCTGCACTTGGGAGGCAGAGGCAGGCAGATCTTTGTGAGTTCGAAGCCAGCCTGGTCTACATAGTGAGTTCCAGGACAGCTAGGGCTACAGGGAGACAACCTGTCTCAAAAAAAAAAAAAAAAAAAAAAAAAAAAAACCAAAAAAAAAAAAAACCTGGTACATCCTTGAATGTGGTATGACCATTCTAAAACACTGTTCTTTAATCCCAGCACTCTGGAGGCTGAGGCAGGAGGATTACAAGTTTAAAGCCGGCCTGGGTTAATATTAAGACTCTGTTCTGTGTGATAGGAGGGACACAGCTGGACTCCCTTCTGCAAGTACCAGCGGTTGCCTTAATCCCAGGGGCTCATCCTCTGCCCACTCTCAGAGCCCAGAGGGGTCAGGGCTATGATGATAGGGCACAACTGCTCTGCGCTGAGATGGTTGGAGGGAGAGTGAGAAAGAGCTTCTGGGGAGTTCAGCTCTTGCAGAGGACCCAGGTTCGATTCCCAGCACCCACATGGGGATCCAACGTCCTCTTCTGACCTCCGCGGACACTGTACGACATGGGTGCACTTACATGTAGGCAATGCACTCATAGACATAGAAAATAAAAACAATAGTTAAGAAAGCTTCTGGAGGAAAGAGTGAAGAGATACAAAGGGTGAACTGAGGTCAGGGTTAGGGGGACAGGAGGGGAAGACGTAGGACTAACGAGGCAGAAGCAGCAGTGCATTGGTGGCTAGCATCTGGGAGAAGGCAGGATTTTAAGTTGCAGGCTAGCCACCGACTGGACCAGACAGGATGGGTTCCAGACAAAATCTGGGGCCAGGGCGCACGGGCGGGGCAGGAGGCGAAAGCCGAGGCTGACCTGTCTTACCCCGCTCCCCGCGCAGGCGGCCTCTGTCTGGACCTGGGCCACACCCTGCGCTGTCGCTGCCGCGCGGGCTTCGCGGGTCCCCGCTGCGAACACGACCTGGAGGACTGCTCGCGCCGCGCCTGCGCCAACGGCGGCACGTGCGTGGAGGGCGGGGGCGCGCGCCGCTGCTCGTGCGCGCTGGGCTTCGGCGGCCGCGACTGTCGGGAGCGCTCAGATCCTTGCGCCACGCGGCCCTGCGCGCACGGCGGCCGCTGCTACGCCCACTTCTCAGGTCTCGTGTGCGCCTGTCCACCCGGCTACATGGGCGCGCGCTGCGAGTTTGCCGTTCGCCCCGACGGCGCAGGCGCGCTGCCCGCGGCCCCTCGGGGCCTGAGGCAGGCTGATCCGCAGCTCTTCCTTTTGCCCCCGGCTTTGGGCCTGCTGGTGGCCGTGGGCTTGGCCGGCGCTGCGCTCTGGTTGGTCCACTCGCGCAGTCGAGGCCTTGGCCGGGATACTGGGGCCCACTTGCTGTCGGGGACCCGGGAGCCGTCGGTGCACACGCTCCCTGATGCACTCAATAACCTGAGGACGCAGGATGGTTCCGGAGATGGCCCGAGGTGAGGACTGCAGCTATGCTTCTATGATTCCTTGATGCAGCTTCCCGATTGGTTCCTCTTACCCTCTTGTGTCCCAGCCCTCTTCTTATTGGTCGTTGCAGACCTGTACAGTCTTGGGTTCCCTTCCCTGATGGGTACGAGAAACAAGAAAGGAGAAATTAGAGGGTCTGACTCTTTCTTCCTTTCCTCCCACAGCTCATTGGTGGACTGGAATCACCCAGAAGATGGAGACCCTCCGTCAATTTATGTCACACCTGCACCTTCGGTCTATGCTCGGGAGGTAGCCATGCCCCTTGTTCCCACTGCATGCCTTGGGCACGTGGGATGGAGGCAACCAGTCCCCGATGCCATTTCTAAATGCTTTCTTGTTTCCTTTCCCAGGCCTGATTTGCTTCTTTTTCATCAGCGCCTGGATACAGAGCCTCAGATTTTTGCTATGTGCTTGGTGGCGTCTGATCTTCTGCCCCACACGCCGATTGCAGTGCAGGCTGGAAAGTGTGGCTGAGAGGACTTTATTGTTGGAAATTGTACATAATGCCTATTTATATCTCAAGTTTCTCTCCCTACCTCTCCAGAGTCGTTTATAAAGGCTCTTATTTTGATCAAATGCATCTGACTGAATACTCTGTGTTTGGAACTGAGGGGAAGAGAGATTTTACCTCCCGAGGTGAATGATAAGATTTTGGATTGTTTTGAGACAGGGTTTCACTTTAGCCCTGGCTGACTTGGAACTTAATACATAAACCAGCTGGCTTCAAACTCACAGAGATCCACCTATTGTTTGCTTTAAGACAGGGTCTCACTTTAGTCCTGGCTGATTTGGGACTTACTACATAGATCAGGCTGGCCTCAAACTCACAGAGATACACCTCCCTCTGCCTCCCCAGTGCTGAGATTAAAGGCATATGCCATCATGTCCAGCGAATAAGGCTTAAAAATTTTTTTAAAAATCTTATGTCTAAGAGTGATTTGTCTGAATACATATGTGCACTATGTGTGTGCAATGCCCACAGAGACTAGAAGAGGGCATTGGATCCCCGGGAACTAGAGTTACAGGGAGTTATGAGCTGCCATGTAGGTGCTGGGAACAAACTCAGTCCTCTACAAGAGCAGCCAGTGCTCTTAACTGCTGAGCCATCTCTCTGGCCTGAAGAATAAGATTAAGAAATTTATTTTTGGTTGAGTGTGGTGGCACACCTTTAATTCCAGCACTTGGGAGGCAGAGGCAGGCAGATCTCTCTGAGTTTGAGGCCAGCCTAGGTCTCCACCATCTGTGGCTACAGGGAGATCCTGCCTCAAAAAGACAAAAAAAAATTTTTTTTAAAAGACAAGGACTTGCTACATAAACTCTGCGTGGCCTGGAACTTTCTATGTAGACCAGACTGGCATCAAATTTGCAGCAATCTTTTCTCTGCCTTTTGCATGCTGGGAATTACAGGAATGCTCCACCACAATGGTCTAGAGTTGGTCATTTGATGGAAGCCCTCACTGAATGTTGTTAGGCTCATTAGTTATGGTGTAGAACAGGAGGATATAGATTAAAATTAGCTAAGGGATCTGGGCATGTGGCTTAGGCCTGTAGTCCCAGCATTCTAAGAAGCTGAGGTGGGAGGCTTATACCTTCCAGGCCAGTTGAGGCTACATGGCAAGACCCTTTCTCAAAGACAGACAGACAAACAAACCAAAACAAATCAGCCAGGGGAAGAGGGGCATGGGCTAGGAGCCAGTCATGCCCCTAGCACAAGCATCTGGGTGTGCATCCTGGGGTCTAGGCTTGGTTGACAGCCCTCTTTGAGGCTGAGCTTGATGCATGCTCCCACCATCATCCAGATTGTTATAGACTGTCTGTTGTGGCCTACGGCTTCAGCTGAGCCCATGACACTTGTCAGGATGCTTCCTGGCTTAAAGATACTGCTAACACTGATGGCTCTTCAGGAAGAGACATTGTCTCTTATGTAACCCATGGCCTGAAACTTGATATGTAGCTGAGAATGACCTTGAACTTCTGATCCTCCTGCCTCTACTTCCTGGGTGCTGAGATTACAGCTGTGTCGTGCCCCCCGCCCCCATGCCTGGTTTATGTGGTGCTAGGGATGGGGCCCAGGGCTTCATGCATGCTATGAAAGCTCTCTACCAACTGAGCTACACCCCATACCTAAAACATCATGGCCTCAGAGTGGAGTCTGGGTGACCTTATGGGGCTACTGTCTCTGGCTCCATCCTTGTCCCCTCTACTTTCTGTGTTCCAGCTCCTAGCCAAGCTTTGTCCCTTCTCCTCCTGCAAACTTCCCATGTATCTAACACGGATTCTGCATCCTTTTCATTAACTCCACAAACATTTATTCAGGAGCTGGGGATACAAGGGTAGAGACAAATCCTCAAGGGAAGCCCTTCTCAGAGTGCTTCAACCCCAGGATCTGCTATCTAGAGTGTGAATCCAGACTTAGCTGCCTACTAATGATGGGCAATTGCACAGCCCCTGATTCTGTGTAAATTGCATTTCTTTGCTGGTTGTTGCTGTTTTCTCTCCAGATTTTGTAGCTGTCTCCTTTTTCTAAGAGGTCCTCTGATTCTGCAGACCAATGGCTCCTCTCAGGAATGGTGCCCATTCTAGTTCTAGTGTCCCTCGTCTCTCTCCTCCAGCTGTGATAGCCTTGGCTGTCACTCTTGATATTGGGTGTGACTCCCTACTCCCTATGGACAGGGAGCCCTGATGGGCAGGGCTACTCAGCCCCCGGAATACCATAAGCACTTAGTGAACCCAGGTGACTAACTCACTAAACTGCAGTGCCAGCAGTAGGTGTGGGAAGCTTGCTCTTTATCCAGGTGATGGAGGCAAGGGGGCGGGGCTTATTCGGTGAGCTCTGAAGGCAGCACCACTTCCCTGGACCAGAGCTCTGGAATCTCCGCTCGAATGGAACCCGGCGTAACAGTGCTCGCTTGTGGACGCCTCCCATTTTAGAACCCTGGGGGTCGAGATGCTCTCCCCGTCCAAGGAAGCAGGCAGGGCGGGGCGGGATGCCCAACCTGGGGTGCTCGGGTTCCCATGAATAACCAGGCTCGGACCCCAGCTCCCTTCCCAGCCCGGCCCTCCACCCGGGTCCCAGGTTCCTTTCAGTCCCGGACACCGACTCTGATCCGAACCTCGACCCCAGTCCGGTCTTCCACCCCGGTTCAAAACCCAACTCTTACCCGAACCTCGACCCCTGTCCGGGCTTCGGCTCCAGCCAGGATCACAGTCAGGTTCCCAGCCCCAGGTCCGGCCCCAGCTTGGGTACCAGCATCAGCCCCAGTTCCGACACTGATCCAGACCCCGGCTTCAGTTAGGTTCCCAGGCCCAGCCCCAGCCTCAGGTCCAACCCCAGCTTGGGCACCAGCATCAGCCCCAGCCGCAGCACTGATCCAGACGCCGGCTTCAGTTCGGTTCTCAGGCTCAGCACCAGCCTCAGGTCGGACCCCAGCTTGGGCACCAGCATTAGCCCCAGTCCCAGCACTGATCCAGACCCCGGCTTCAGTTCGGTTCCCAGCTCCAGCTCCAGCCTCACCCCCAGCCCCAGCCTCACCCCCAGCCCCAGCCCCAGCATCCGTACCAGCATCAGCGCGGGTCCAGACCCCTGCTCGGGTCCGGTTACAAGTCGCACCTCCGGCCCCAGCCCCAGCATCAGCTCCAGCCCCAACATCAGCTCCAGGCCCAGCACCAGCCTGGGCTCCTGCAGCAGGCCGGACCCCAGCGTCAACCGCGGCCCATGAGTTAGCCCCAACCCAAGCTTCAACCTCTGCGGATGCATCAGTCCGGGCTCAAGCTTCAGCTCAGGCTCCTGCATCAGGCCTGGCAGCTACATCAGGCCGGGCCCCTGCATCAGGCCCAGCCCCTACATCAGGTCGGACTCCTGCATCAAGTCGGACCTCTGAATCAAGCTCGACCCCTGCATCTGGCACTGCCCCTGAATCAGGCCGGGTTCCTGCATCAGCCCCGCCCCCTGTATCAGCTCCGGCCCCTGCTTCATTCCCGGCCCCGGCATCAGCTCGGGCCCCAGCTCCAGCACATGCATCAGCTCCGGCACACCCCCGGGTCTTGGCCACGATCCCACCTGTGGAATCCATCTGGACCCCGGCCTCACCTGGGGGTCTGCTCGCAGAGCCTCCTCTTGAGCCGGCTTTCCCTCTCAAGGAGGATCCCGCTCCCAGTCCCAAGCCGTCGGTCCACAGCCTAGCAGAACCCACCGAGGGATCCCTTCCCGCGTTCACTGCCTCGGCCACCAGCACACTGGGCCCCAACCCGGATCCTGCCTCTGGCATAGATTTCCTGGCCACCCAGCCGAAGAATGCCCCGCCTCTGCCCCGGCTTCCCTCGGTCTCCCCATCCGGCAGCTTCGTTTCAACTAAGGAGGTACCCTCCACCAGCGAGAACTTGCAGACAGCCGAAAGAATCTTGATCCGTGTGACATACTGTGAGGACCGGACCTGTTGGGTACTCGGGCTCTGGGCATGTGCAGGCGCAGGTCTGGACTGGACCGAGGGCAGAGGGGACTTGAGTTCTGACTTTCAAGTGGGAAACTCTACTAGTCCTCCTTTGGGGATTAGAGAGCTCGGTGTTCCAACCCCTGTTTTGACTTTGAGCTGCTCTTACTCTCATCCACGTGATTCCTGGCTTTGAGCTTTACTCAGTCCTATCTACTCTTCCATTCGTGAGTACTGACTGAGTTGTGTTCATTCACTTTCATTCATTCATCAATAGGCATTTCCCACCTGGAAGAGTTTCTCACCTGGAAGTCAAAATAGACCCTGATCTTTGTGATTCCTACCTCTCAACTGCATAAATCACTTATTAATTAATTAATGGATTCATGATTCTGGGCTGCATTTGCATTCATTCATTCCTTCCCACTCACCCATTCATTCATCCATTGAATCCTATGACTACTCAGGACTCAGCCTCATTCCTCACTCTTTTTCTTTTTTCTTTCCTTTTTTTCGTTTTTTGGTCTTTTTGAGACAGGGTCTCCCTGTAGCCCCAGCTGACCTGGAACTCACTATGTAGACCAGACTGGCCTTGAACTCACAGAGATCCACCTCTCTCTGCCTCCCAAGGGTGGGATCAAAGGTGCACCACCATTATGCCTGGCTCAAGGACTTTTAAAAACATCAACCAGGGGTTTGTGACACCAAGCACAGGGCAATGAACAAGAAGACAGAAGTCCCTGGCATGCTGATGTGGAGGGGCAGGCAATAAACCATAGTTAGGATGCAGAAGAACTGATCTCGGGGTGACAGAGTGATCAGTGCTATGCACCTTGGGAGGGTCATAGTTTTAGTTGAAATGGTCAAAAAAGAGAAGGAGCCACATGCATACTGGAGAAGGAGCATTCTGTAGAAAGAACTACCAGTGCAAAGGCCCTGGGGCAGGGTATACCTGCAGTATTGAAAGACCAGCAAGGAGGGTTCCATGGCTGGGGCAAGATGGGTGAGTTTAGGGGTAAGGGGTGATGAGGAAAGTTCATGTGGGTGCTCTCATACCACAAAGGTGATGGATGGTGGTTTCTCCCTGGAATGGAACTTCTGGGAGTTCCAAGCAGGGCAGGGATGGGATCTGTGTCGGACATTGGTAGGCTTACCACTAACATGCTATCTTCCCTATTTCTCTCCTCCTGCCCTCTGACTCCAGTGGCCTCTGAAGCTATGGCCTTTGGGTAAGTAGTTCTGGCCTTGGATAGTAGGGAGCCTGTGGCATGAAGACTAAGGAGGTCCCTGTTTCCTTTCCTGTAACCCTATAACCCCCTGATGTCATCTCCTCCCTTCAGTACATGCTACTGAAAAAGAGCCTGGAGCAACAGTTTCCAAACCTTCTGCATTTTGTAAGTGTGTTATGGCCTGGGGAGAGGAGGTAGTCTGAGTTCCCAGACTCCTGAGGGATTGGAGGAGAGTGCTCAGTCTCAGTCATCCCCAACATTCCCTCCCCAGGAAGAAGAGAGAGCTTCCACGGCTACAGGGGAGTTTGAAGTGTTTGTGCATGGGAAGCTGGTCCATTCCAAAAAGGTGACTTTGGGCAAGGAGATTGGACAGGGTGGAGGTGGGATTGGGGTCCTGTGGGGGCCGAGTCTTTCAACTCTTTCACCTGTGTGCCCAGCAAGGTGATGGCTTTGTGGATGAGCCCAGGCTGAAGAAAATTATAAGTGTTATCTATGAGGAGATCAAGAACAGGTAGCAGCCATTGTGGAGCTGGAGATGAGTGAGGTTCAATGGAGGCCAGCAGGAGGAGGGAAGGTAAGTGCCCAGGGGCAGGACAACATCAGGGTTCCTTCCGCAGCTCAACCAACTGCACCCCTTAAACTCATGACACACCACTTGTACCTTTTAGTGTTTTTTTATAATTTTTGACTGGCTTTTTTTTTTTTTTTTGGTTTTTTTGAGATAGGGTCTCCCTGTAGCCCCAGCTGTCCTGGATTCACTATGTAGACCAGGCTGGCCTTGAACTCACAGAGATCCACCTGCCTCTGCCTCCCGAGTGCTGGGATTAAAGGTGTGTGCCACCACGCCCGGCCTGATTGATTTTTATGTGCATGAATATTTTGCTTGCATGGATGTAAGTATACCGTGTGTGTGCAATGCCTGTGGAGGCCAGAAGAGGGTATTAGATCTCCTGGAATGGGAGTTACAGATGTTTTTAGCTACCATGTGGGTGCTGGGAACTGAACCTGGGTCTTCTGCAAGAGCAGACAGTGCATGCCACCGTGCTTGTGTGGAGGTCAGATGACAGCTTGTGGAAGTCAGTTTTTTCCCTTGGTCATGGGCATTCTGGGACTTGAACTCAGGTCATCTGACTTGGTGGCAAGTACCTTTACTTGCTGAGCCCTAGTTTTTGGTGTTTTCAGACAGTCTTATTGCATAGCTGAGGCAGTCCTGGAAATCCTGTAGTTCAGGCTGTCCTTGAACTTCCAGCAGCCCTCCTGCAGTACTTCCTCAGCCTCTCAAGTACTAAGATTACAAGTATGAGCCACCACTCCCAGCTCCTCAGCTCTTCACCCTTTAATGTTCTTTCTTTTTTCTTTATTATTATTATAATTATAATTATTATTATTATTATTATTATTATTATTATTTTGGTCTTTTTGAGACAGAGTTTCCCTGTAGCCCCAGCTGGCCTGGAACTCACTAAGTAGACCAGGCTGGTCTTGAACTCACAGAGATCTGCCTGCCTCTGCTGGGATTAAAGGCATGAGCCACCATGCCTGGCATTCTTTTTTCCTTTTAAAGATTTTTTTATGATTGTGTTTGCCTGGTTATATGTATGTGTACCATATGCACGCAGTGCAGGTTAAAAGAGGGCATCAGATTGCCTAGATCTGGAGTTACAGATGGTTGTTAGCTGCCATGTGGGTGCTGAGAATTGAACCCAGGTCCTCTAGAAGAACAGAAAGGGCTCTTAACTGCTGAACCCTCTATCCATCTCCCCCCACTGTATTCTTTTCGAGACAGAGTCTCACTATATAGGCCTGAATGACCTAGAACTCACTATATAAACCAGGCTTGCCTTGAATTCACAGAGAATTCACAGAGATCCTCCTGCCTCAGCTTTCCCAGTAGGCACCTGTGAAATGGGACTGTTGAGGCAACACAAGAGGACTCTTATTGTGATAGATAAGGCATGGCTTGCACTAGAGCCCCGTGTTTGTCAGAAGAACTTAGAAATGTTACTTTAGCTTTCGGTTTGTAGAGCTGTGCTATCCAATAATAGCATTTGCCTACAAGGCAATATAAAATGGCTGTGGTAGCACATTGCCTGCAATTCTAGCACTCAAGGGCTAGCACTCTGGGCGCCACAGTTCTGGCATGTCTCAAGGAACCAAAAAGGAGGCTCAATGGGTAAGAGTACTTACTATGAAAGCAAGATGTCCTGAGGCAGGAGGATTAAGATGAGTTTGAGCCCATCCTGAACTGCATAGTGGGGCTCTGTCTCAAAACAACAAAACTTTAACGCTAAATACATAAAAAATGCAGTCCTAAGATACAGTGGCCATATTTCAACTGCTCAGTAGTCACGTGTGATAGTGTATTGGGCTAGGTCAATCTGTATTGGATTGCAGATACAGAGCACAAAGTCATTCTGGAACTTTCTGGTTCCATTGGTAGCATTGTTCTCAAGTATTAAAAACTGTACACAATACTTTATTCACCACCAGTGCTGGATTTTTCTCCTTGGATATGCTGGGGATGGACCCCAGGGCCCAAGCATGCTAGGTAGGTGCTCTACCACTGAGCCATGTTCCCAGCCCCTCACTGGTGAATTCTGCACAGGTGCTCTACCTCTGAGCCGTGCCCCCAGGCCCTAACTAGGGGATTCTAGGCAGGTGCTCTACCACTGAACCACACCTCCAGCCCCTCACTAGGGGATTCTAGGCAGGTGTTCTACCACTGAGTCACACCCCCAGTCCCTCATTGGGGGATTCTAGGCAGGGGCTCTACTGCTAATCTATGGCCCTACCCACTCATCAGTGGATTCTAAGCAAATGCTTCACCTCTGAGATGGATACTGATTTTTTTTTTCAGACATTGAGTGTTAATAAGTAGTTCAGGCTGGCCTAGAACTCAAGATCTGCCAGCCTCAGACTCCAGTGCTGAGATTACAGTTATGTGCTATGTTCTAGTTTCTTTTCATTGGCTGTGACAAAACACTCTGACCAATACCAATTTGGGGAGGAAAGGGTTTATTTTGCTTACGTCTTCCGGGTCACAATTCAACATGAGGGAGCCCAAGTAGGAACTCAGGGCAGGAATCTGGAGGCAGGAGCTGGAGCACAGGCCATAGAGGAACGCTGCTTACTGACTTGCTCTCCTGGTCTGTGTTCAGCCTGCTTTCTTATACAGTACAGAATGACCTGCCCAGGGGTGGCACTACTCACAGTGGGCTGGGCCCTCCCACATCACTCAACAATCAAGAAAATGCCCCACAGATATGGCCACAGGCCAGTCCAATGGAGGCAGTTCCCCAAATAGAGGCTCCCTTTACCCAGGTGTGTCAACTTGACAAAGTTATCCAGTACATGCTACTATACCTGGGCTGTTTTTCTTTTTCTTTTTTCCTTTCTTTTCTTTTTTTTTTTTTTTTTTGAGACAGGGTCTCAATATGTAGTTCTGGCTAGACTGGAGCTGGCTATGTAGACCAGGGGGACCTCAAACTCACTGAGATCTTCCTGCCTCTGCCTCCCACGTGCTGGGATTAAAGGTGTGTGCCACCACCATGCTCAGCCAAGTTTTTAAAATGGAAACATGAGGTCTATGACCCCTTTCTTCATGCCATCTAATATCCATTCATGCCATCTAATATCCATTCTCTGGCTAGACTGGAGCTGGCTATGTAGACCAGGGGGACCTCAAACTCACTGAGATCTTCCTGCCTCTGCCTCCCACGTGCTGGGATTAAAGGTGTGTGCCACCACCATGCTCAGCCAAGTTTTTAAAATGGAAACATGAGGTCTATGACCCCTTTCTTCATGCCATCTAATATCCATTCATGCCATCTAATATCCATTCTTGAGTCTCCAAAAGTGTTTTTTTACAGCTGAGCCTAATGGCTCATGACTGTAATCTCAGTACTGGGGAGACTGAGGCAATAGGATCACTGGGAATTTGAGGTCAACATGGACTCTACTGAGTTCTGGCATGTCTCAAAGAACCAAAAAAGGAGGCTCAGTGGGTAAGAGTACTTACCGTGAAAGCAAGATGACCTGAGTTCAAATCCCCAGCATCCAGGTAAAAAAGCTGGGCCTGACCTCTTGTGCCTGTAACTCTAGTGTTGCTGAGAGGAAACAAAATGGATCCTAGTTGCTTGCTGGCCAGACAGTGTGCCTGAAATTCTAAACTCCCGGTTCAGTGAGAGACCCTGTCTCAAAAAATAGGTGGAGGGCCTGGAGACAGTGGCTAAGAGCACTTGCTCTTGCAGAGGGCTTACAACTGTCTGACAGTTCTAGAGATCTGAAACTCTTCTGGTCTCCATATGCAATGTGCCCATACACATGTTTGAGAGAGAGGGAGAGGGAGAGGGAGAGGGGGAGGGAGAGAGAGAGAGAGAGAGAGAGAATAAAAGGGCTGGGAATGTAGCTCAGTTGGTAGAATGCTTTCCTAACATGCACAAAGCCAGGGATTCAAGCCCCAGCACCACATCAAGCATCAAGCAGGCATGGTGATGCACCCCTGTAATCCCAGCACTTGGGAGGTGGAGACAGGAGGATCAGTAGTTCAGGGTCATCCTTAGCTTCATAGTGGATTTGAGGCCAGCCTGGTCTCCATGAAACCCTGTATCTCACACACACACACACACACACACACACACACACACACACAAATGATAAAAGGAAAAAAGGAAGGAAGGAAGGAAGGAAGGGAGGGAGGGAGGGAAGGAAACTGGAGGGGGCATAATGATCCATAGGATGCACCAGACAGCAAGCCCTATATAAACACTAGTATCTCCATGGAATTGTTACTGTAATTTTTTCCTCTTTCCCATCTCAGGATCCTCAGTGGGATGACGAGAAGGGCTGAAATGCTGCCAAGCCAGGTCCTTTTCTGATGGTGGCTAAGGCTGGAGTGAATTTGGGGAGAGTGAGGAAGAAAATATAATCTGCCTCCCCATGTTGGCCTCTGACTGTGTCTGCCGTCGCCCAGCTCATACCTGAGGTCTGTGAAGGTCACCGTGCTCCCAGCATCTCCCCCATCTGGACCAAGACTGGGAGTGTGGGAGGGAGGGGAAGGTCAATACTTTGTACTTCAAAGATGCCTATGCTAAAGGCTTGGCCCCAGGCTGTGCTGCTATGGGGGGCGGGGGAAGTGGAACCTTTGGGAGTTTGGGCTTAGTGGGAGGAAGTTAGGTTATTGAGGGTGTTTCCTGGAAGGGGATACTAGGACCCCAGATCCTTCCTTTTTCTTCTTGCTTCCCTTCCACCATGAGAGGTACAGAGCTCTTCCACATACTCCTACCATGTGACCACAGACCTGAGGCAACAGGGTCAACTGGCCATGGACTGAAACTGTGAGCCAAAATAAGCTCTCCTCATAAATTGATCATGTTGGGTATTTTGTGACACTCATGGGACTCTAAAATATTCAACTTGGAATATAAGGCTAGACCACTTGAAGGCCAGTGTGTTTCTTTTGTGTCTTCATTTCTCACATTCTAGTTCAAGATTTGTTTGGGAAAATTTGATTTTATTGATGTCTAGGGGCTAAAATGGAAAGATGGATTGTAGGGTTTCAATTTTTTTTTCCACTCTTAAAAAATTTTGTATTAATGCCGGGCGTGGTGGCGCACGCCTTTAATCCCAGCACTCGGGAGGTAGAGGCAGGTGGATCTCTGTGAGTTCAAGGCCAGCCTAGTCTACATAGTGAGTTCCAGGCCAGCTGGGGCTACAGGGAGACCCTGTCTCAAAAAGACAAAAAAAAAATTCATATTATAGCATGGACATGGTGGTGCACGTCTTTGGCCGATCTTTGTGAGTTTGAGGCCAGCCTGGTCTACATAGTGAGTTCCAGGACAGCTGGGGCTATAGGGAGACACTGTCTCAAAAAAAAAGACCAAAAAAAATTCATATTATTGTTTAATATGTATTATTGGGTGTGTGCACACATGCCACAATATGTATGTGGAGCTCAGAGGACAACTTTATGGAGTCAGTTATCTTTGTCCACCGTTATGTGGGTTCTAGGGATTAAACTCAGGTCTTTAAAGTTACACAGCAAGCACCTTTACCCAGTGAACCACCTCACCAGCCCCTTTTTTCTCTTTTTTTGAGACAAGGTCTTATGTTGAAAGGCTAGTCATGAACTCCTGAGCCTCCTGCCTCCATCACTCAAGTGCTGGGATTATAGGTATGTGCTACTACACCTAGCTGTCTCAAAATCTTTTTAGAATTAATTATTTTTATTTTTGAATTGTGTGGGTGTGCAAGCGAGTGCAGTACCTAAGGAGGCCAGAAGAGGGCATCAGATTCCCTGGAGCTGTGTCTAGGTGGTTATGAGCCACTTGACTTGGTTGCTGGGAATTGAATTCCAGGCCTCTGAGAGAGCAGTACATGCTGTTAACCATGGAGCCATCTCTCCAGCCCCTAATACTTTGCTATTCTTGGTATGAAGTAACTAGAACATGGATGTGAACATAGAAAAAGCTGATGAACTGTAAGCCAATTTACTTATGAATCCTAATGTAAAATCTTAGTATCAGCAGACAGAATCCAATAGTGTACTCAGGACTGAGTAGATTATGTCGGAGTGAAGTTTGTTCCAAATGCAAGGACCACCATTAGAAAGTCTGTGAGCTCCAATGAAAACATACGCATCTCAAGGATGAAAAGCAATCCATAAACATGGGATTGGGGCTGGCAAGATGGCTCAGTGAGTAAAGGTGCTTGCTGCAAATCTTGATGACTGATTTGAATTTGATCCTTGGGACTCACTAGAAGGAGGGAATTAACTCCTGAAAGTTGTCCTCTGACCTCCACATGGTATGCCATGGCACATGTCCCCCCTATAAATAATAAGACCCTTGGGATTGATCTTTAACAAGATTCTCTGACATTTGGAAGAAAAAAAGACAAATAGGAGTAGATGTATATTTACTTTATAAAACATACTTTTCTGGGGGGTCTTTTTGAGACAGGGTCTTCCTGTAGCTCCGGCTGGCCTGAAACTTGCTATGTAGACCAGGCTGGCCTTGAACTCACAGAGATCCACTGGCCTCTGCCTCCCAAGTGCTGGGATTAAAGGCATGCACCACCACGCCCGGCTATAAAACATATTTTTTCTTTCTTTTTTTTTTTCTGGCGCTGAGGACCGAACCCAGGGCCTTGAGCTTGCTAGGCAAGTGCTCTACCACTGAGCTAAATTCCCAACCCCTACTTTTTTTTTTAAAGACAGGGTTTTGGGCTGTAGAGATGGCTCAATGGTTAAGAGCACTGGCTGTTCTTGCAGAGTACCCAGGTTCAGTCCCCAGCACCCACATGGCAGTTAACAACCATCTGTAACTCCAGTTCCAGGGGAATCTGATGCTCTCTTCTGATCTCTGCAGGCACTGCATGACAGGGGTGTACTTACATACATGCAGGCAATGCACTCATACACAAAAAATAAAACTAATAAAATATTTGAATAAAACAAAAAGACAGGGTCTCATGTAGACCAGGCTGGATTTGCATTTGGTATGTAGTTGAGGATGACTTGAATCCCTGACTGTATCTCCACTTCCCAAGTTCTGGGAGTACATGTACTGCCGTGCCCAGTTTAACATACTCATTTATATTTTATTATTATTTTTGTGTGTGTATGAGTGCATTGCCTGCATATATGTGAGTGTACTTGTGTCATGCAATGCTCACGAAGGGCAGAAGAGGGCGTTAGATTCCCCTGGAACTGGAGTTAAGGATGGTTGTTAGCTGCCATGTGGGTCCTGGGATTCGAACCCAGGACCTCTCCAAGAGTAGCTAGTGCTCTTAACCACTGAGCCATCTCTCTAACCCTTGTTTTGTTTTGTTTTGTTGAGACAGGATCTCCCTGTAGCCCTAGCTGGTCTGGAATTCACTATTTCAGGCTGGCCTTGAACTCACAGCGATCTGCCTGCCTCTACCTCCCAAGTGCTGGGATTAAAGGTGTTTTTATATTTAGTGTAGTTTTGCTCAATCTATCTCTGCTGTGATTTCTGTATCTATCTTTTTTTCAGGATACAGTGGTAGCTCTCCAAGCCCTCTCCAAATATGGAGCAGCAACTTTTACTAAAAGTAAGACAGCAGCTTTGGTCACCGTCAAATCTTCAGAGACCTTCTCTCGGGAATTCCACGTGGATGATACCAACCGCCTGTTGCTACAAGAAGCTGGGTTGCCAGAACTCCCAGGGAATTACATCACCACAGTATCAGGGTCAGGATGTGTGTACCTCCAGGTGAGACCTTCAGGGCCCAGACAATGGGCAAGGGGAGAGAAAATATCAAAAATCAAAAAGGAAATGTATGCGAAGGGAAGGGTTGGATTATTTGGAAGAGGCTGTGAGATTCTTTCAATGCAAAAATAAAGAATATTATTGTTGTTTACAGACGTCTCTAAAATACAACATCCTTCCAAAGAAAGAAAAGGAAGTGCCCTTCACTCTGCAGGTTAATACTCTTCCCGGAAATTATGATGGAACAGAAGCTCACAAGAAATTCCAGATTCACAAAAAAATGTCAGCCCTTGAAGTTTTCATTTATTTTGTCTTTTTTTTTTTTTTTTCTGGCGCTGAGGACCGAACCCAGGGCCTTGAGCTTGCTAGGCAAGTGCTCTACCACTGAGCTAAATTCCCAACCCCTACTTTTTTTTTTAAAGACAGGGTTTTGGGCTGTAGAGATGGCTCAATGGTTAAGAGCACTGGCTGTTCTTGCAGAGTACCCAGGTTCAGTCCCCAGCACCCACATGGCAGTTAACAACCATCTGTAACTCCAGTTCCAGGGGAATCTGATGCTCTCTTCTGATCTCTGCAGGCACTGCATGACAGGGGTGTACTTACATACATGCAGGCAATGCACTCATACACAAAAAATAAAACTAATAAAATATTTGAATAAAACAAAAAGACAGGGTCTCATGTAGACCAGGCTGGATTTGCATTTGGTATGTAGTTGAGGATGACTTGAATCCCTGACTGTATCTCCACTTCCCAAGTTCTGGGAGTACATGTACTGCCGTGCCCAGTTTAACATACTCATTTATATTTTATTATTATTTTTGTGTGTGTATGAGTGCATTGCCTGCATATATGTGAGTGTACTTGTGTCATGCAATGCTCACGAAGGGCAGAAGAGGGCGTTAGATTCCCCTGGAACTGGAGTTAAGGATGGTTGTTAGCTGCCATGTGGGTCCTGGGATTCGAACCCAGGTCCTCTGGAAGAGCAGCCAGTGCTCTTAACTGCTGAGCCATCTCTCTGGCCCCTAACATACTAATTTAAACCCAAACCCAACATTATTTTTCCTGGGGAATACTAGAAGCATTCTCACTAAAGTCAGGAAAAGTCAAGACTGTCTTCGCATTCTGTCATTATTCACGATGGAACTGTTAGTGCTAGGTTAGTGTACCTAGCACTGTGGAGGCAGAGGCAGGAGGATCACTACAAGTTCAAGGCCAGCTTAGTCTCTGCATAGCAAATTTCAGACCAGTTAGAGCTCAGAAAAACAACTGAACAAATGACAGAGAGGATGAGGAGGATAATTCGGGGTGTTAAAAATTAGAAAGGGGACTGGAGAGATCTTTCAGTGGTTGACAGCACTGGCTACTCTGGCAGGGGACCAGGGTTCAGTCCCCAGCACCCACATGGTGGCTAACAACCATTCTTAACTCCAGTTCCAGGGATCTGATGCTCACTTCTGACCTCCATAGACATTGCATGTCATGGTATACTTGCATACACAGCCAAAACATAAAAATAAAAACCCAATTTAAATTAGAAAGAACTATGGAACACCATTGAGTTAATAGAATTTGGGGACTGACAAGATGGCTCAGTGGCTAAAGGCACTTGCTGCCAAGACTGATGGCCTGAATTCAACTCACAGGACTCACATGGTAGAAAAGATGAACAACACATACAAAGTTGTCTTCTGATCCCCACAATCACACAGTGGCCTGCACACTTTTCCCCCAAATAAATGTAAAGAAAACCAACACAAGAATGTACAGTAGGATTAATTGAACACCAAAAATATAATCAAAAGTATTCAATTTATTAATGAAACATTCAAGACAATCACAAACAAATCTTGGAACATTCTTAACAAAAATATGTAAGACCTGTATGAGATTTAAAACCCATCTGGGGATGTGAAAGGGAGACTTACCACATGACTGGGGAGGAAGACATTGTAAAGATGCCAGCTTTCATTCAGAAGCATATAATTTAATGCAATTCAAATAAAAATGCCACCAGTTTTTTTTAAAAGAATGAGCCGGGCATGGTGGCGCATGCCTGTAATCCCAGCACTTGAGAGGCAGAGGCAGGCGGATCTCTGTGAGTTGTGAGTTTAAGGCCAGCTGGGGCTACAGGGAGACCCTGTTTCAAAAAGAAAAAAAAAAAAGGAATGAGGGGGCTGGAGAGATGGCTCAGCAGTTAAGAGCACTGACTGCTCTTGCAGAGGACCCGAGTTTGATTCCCAGCACCCACATGGCAGCTAACAACTGTCTGTAACTCCAGTTCCGGGGGACCTGACACCCTCTTCTAACCTCTGTGGACATTGCATGGCAAAGGTGCTCTTACATACATGCAGGCAATATACTCATACACATAAAATAAAAATAATAAAGTATATTAAAAAATAGGAATGAGTCACATTGATCCTAATGTTGCACAGTAGAAAAAAACTGAATAATCTTTGGAAAAGCAGTCCAATGAAGAGGTGAATAAACAGTCCCAGGATCTAGAACATTCCAATGAACAAAAGAGCAACATTAACATTTGAACCCACAGTGTTCTTCATGATTCTGGAGTGGCAAATTTTTTTTTTCTTTTTTTGTTATGTTTCTTGACACAGGATCTCACAAGGTAGTGCAGGCTGGCCTCAAACTCACAGCAACCCTCCTGCCCCAGCCTCCTGTGAACTCTACCTGACTGGGGTCAAGCCATACTATGATTCAAAGTCTAGAAACCATAAAAGAAAAATCCAACGTGTGGTGCTACAGTAAACACTTCTGCTGGGCAAAAGGATCAAAGATAGTCCAAACCAGAAAACTGTTCATCTCACATCACAAAGGGGTAACTTCTTGCTTTATGTTATTGCAGGTGTGATTGTGTGTGTGCACGTGTGTATGGAGGTCAGATTAGAACGTTGCGGAGCTGGCTCTCCCCTTCCTGCTTTCCATGGGTTCCATGGACCAGAGTGTCTTGCATGACAGGCACTGAGCCATCTTGCTGGCTCTACGTATTTTTTCTGAGATAGTCTTGCTAAATTGCCCAACTAACCTTAAACTTAGGAGTCTCTTTCCTCAGCCTCCCAAGTATGTGTACTGTCATAAATGTCTAGGGCTGACTATTTTGGTTACTCCTCTATAGATTTTTCAAGTAAATGCTATGGACAGGCAGTTCAGAGAAGCAGACACAATGACCCTCATACACTGAGCTCTAGCGCCCCCCCACCCCCCGCCATGAAGTTAAGAGATCAAACCACAGAAGTGAGTTTTCACTGTTAGTGTTCCCCAAAGCCAAGTCAGATGGACTGGGCTAGCTGTAGGGAAAGAGGCACACTAATTCCCAGGTGAATGAAAGTAAATCGAGAGCCTCAAAGAGGGCTTTCTAGAAATATGTATTTAAATTACCAATACATTTGCCCTTTAATCAACTGCTTCCATTTATAGAAGTCTCTATGCAAAATGAGTAAACACAAATGCATAGAAAATTACAAAAACAGCTGGGCGTGGTGGCGCACGCCTCTAATCCCAGGACTCGGGAGGCAGAGGCAGGTGGATCTCTGTGAGTTCAAGGCCAGCCTGGTCTACACAGTGAGTTCCAGGACAGCTGGGGCTACAGGGAGACCCTGTCTCAAAAAGACAGAAAAAAAAATTACAAAAACGCAGCTGGGCACAGTGCCACATGCATGTAGTTCCAGAATTTGGGACGTAGAGGAAGGAGGATCAGGAGTTCAATGTCAGCCTGAGCTACATGAAAATATGTCTCACCTTCCTCTCCCCCCTAAAAAAGAGCCTGAAGAGATGGTGTACTGGTTAAGAGTGTATAATTACTGCTTTTGCAGAGGACCCAGGTTTGCTTCCCAGCACCCACATGGCAGCTCACAACCACCTGTACTTCCTCTTCTGGCCTCTGTGGATACTGCACACACATGCATACATACATGCATGTAAGCACTCACACATAAAATGTAAATCTTAAAAAAATTTTTTGAAACAATCCAGATGCCCAGAAGATAACTAGTTAAGATACAGCCTTATGTTGCATTTAAAACAAAACAAAACCCTATAAAAACACTTCCAAGTGAAAACATAAAAACTCAAGATGCTGATAGAGGTATATATTACTTTAATTTTTTCCACATTTGTGGGGGGAGGGCAAGCAAAGTGGAGGTCAGAATACAGGGGAGTGGGTTTTCTCTTTCCACCATGTAGGTCCTGGGGACTGAACTCAGGTTATCAGACTTGGCAGCAAGCACTGTTACCCACAAAGCCACCTCCCCAGCCCCACCTTTATTTAGAAAGAGAGAAAAGTGCTGGAAAGTGCAAGGCTCTGGGTTCCATCTTCAGTAAGGGGGGGATCTAGATTGGTGTCAACTTGTATATGCATTGGAAAGCTGTTTTAAAAAGCATACAGAAAACAAAACCCACCCCAACCCAAATCATTAAAGATGATACTTGGTTAGTTTCCAATTTAGCAGACAGAAAAGAGCTTAACTTTTTCTACCATCTCTTTTGATAGTCTTGAGTCTTATGACTACACATATAATCTAGCATAAAATAGAAAGTTTAAATATTAACTAAAACAAAACTATTCCCATATGGATGCAATTGCACATGGCCTTGAAAATATATTCATCTCACAACATATACACGATTTTTTTCCTAACCGAATATTTACATCTGCAGACCATCAAACACAAACACACAAAGCTGTCCGCTGACAATGAGATAACCCCAAATTGTGATATTTCAAGTCCTCTAAACAGTCCCCAATTCTATTAAAACTGAGGCACAACTGTGTGGAACAACTGTGTCTCTTCTTTCCCCATCTTGGTTAATTTTTATGGGTTTATTCATTTGCAGGTTTCATTAGCCTTGAGCTTTGCAAAGCCATCCTTCATGATGAAGGAGCTTCCATAAATTAAGGGGGAGAAAAAAAAAGATCGCTAAGGGCCACAAAGTGGAAGTTGGAAGAGTATTCTTTGCCTGCCAGCTTCAAGTCTTGAAGTGTCCATTTCTCTCTCTGGGTGTGCCTCCTCCCTCCGGGTGCATGGCTGTATTCTGGCTTCTTGTTTCCCGCCTAATGACAATTGCCCAGTCTTGGCCTTTGATCCTAAGAGTCACCTGCCTTTCCTGGCCACCCGATCTTTTAAAATTTTATTTTTATTTGTAAAATACGGAGTCTCATGTAGCCCAGGCTGGCCTGGAACTCGCTCTATAGTCGAGGATGACCTTGAACTCCTGATCCTCCCAGCTGCCCCCTGGGATGTTGGGATGCCAGGTGCGCGGGGCTTGTCCCTGATTCACTCAGGCCCGCGAGCGTCGGGGGCGGTCAGGGCCAGGGTGAAGGCGCGGGCGTGGGAGTCCATCTGCGGGGGGTCGGCGTCGAAGGCCGCCTCGCGGGCCCTGCAGCCTTCCACGAAGAGCCGGCGGCGCTCCTCGATGTCGCGGAGCAGCCTGACGGGGATCAGGGGGGTGCTGTGCAGGTAGTGGTGGAACATCCGCTGCTCTTGCAGCTCTAGGAAGCGGAGCGGGCAGTGCATGTGCGGCACCGCCATCAGCCCCGCGACGCCGCCCGGGACCAGCCTGGGAGCCAGCCCTGGGGCCCGCGCCATGGCTCGGGCGGCGCCAGCCGGCGGGCCTTGCTGGGCCTCGGGGACCCGCCTCCCGCCGCCGCCTCCCGGCGGCAGGGCGTCGCTAACGCCATTCAAGGTGCTCATGTCCGGGATCCCGCTGTCTCCCGGCAGCTCGGACATCTCCGACCGGTGGGTCCGTCAGGTCAGCACCGAGTGCCTGCACAGCAGCGGAGGGTATCGGCTCCAGCGGCAGGTGGAAGGAGTGCGCACGCGCCGGCCTCAGCGCGCTCCAAAACGTTGCGCTCGCGCGAAACGCTGTGCGCATGTGTGAGCAGCGTGTGTTGGTCTCGGGCGCCCCCTGGCGGTATTAGGTGCAATTACGGGTATGGTTGACTCTGGGATCTAAACACAGGGATGGTGCTACATTAAGAAGTACATATTGCCGGGCGTGGTGGCGCACGCCTCTAATCCCAGGACTTGAGAGGCAGAGGCAGGCGGATCTCTGTAAGTCAAGGCCAGCCTGGTCTACATAGTGAGTTCCAGGACAGATGGGGGCTACAGGGAGACCAAAGGTTAAAAAATTCTTTATCTGAAATGACAGCAATGAGAATAAATGCAGATGCTTTAGGGCCTGGCACTGTGGCACACACCTTTAATCCTAGCACTTTTAGTCCGGGTGTCGTGGCACACACCTTTAATCTCTTGGGAGGCACAGGCAGATGGATCTCTGTGAGTTTGAGGTCAGCCTGGGCTGTAGCAAGGGGAAGCAACTAAGTTCAGGTGTTTAACCTTGAAGCCGGCTGTTTTTCTAGCTGTTGAAGTTTAAAGTGGCTGCTTTATACAAAATGAAGTTATTTTGGCTATTGCAATTTGGGGAACTCCATTTGGGGCCATCACACCAGGACAGCTGGAGTTACAGGGAGACCCTGTCTCAAAAAAGACTCTCTCTCTCTCTCTCTCTCTCTCTCTCTATATATATATATAAATACATATATAGTTGGAAAGTCATTAAGAGCAGTGATTGCTCTTGCAGAGAACACAGGCTCCATTCCCAGCACCCACATGAGAGATAACAACTGTCTATAACTCCAGTTCCAGGGGAATCTGATGCCCTCTTCTGACCTCTGAGGGCATTGCAGGACATGGGTGCACTTACATGCAGGCAATACACTCATATATATAAAAATAACAATTTTTTTTTTGTCTTTTTGAGACAGGGTCTCCTTGTAGCCCCAGCTGGCCTGGAATTCACTATGTAGACCAGGCTGGCCTTGAACTCACAGAGATCCACCTGCCTCTGCTTCCCGAGTGCTGGGACTAAAAGCATGTGCCACCATACCTGGCTTATAAAATAACAAATTTTTTTTTTGTCTTTTTTTTTTCAATGAGACAGGGTCTTCCTGTAGCCCCAGCTGTTCTGGAACTCACTATGTAGACCAGGCTGGTCTCGAACTCACAAACACCCGCCTGCCTCTGCCTCCCAAGTGCTGGAATTAAAGGCGTGTGCTACCACACCCAGCCAAAATAAAAAAATATTTTTAAAAATAGACAACAGAGCTGGGTGTGGTGGGGGCACACCTGCAATATCAGTATTTGGGAGGTAGAGGCAGGAAGATGAGGCGTTCAAGGTCATCTTTAGCTACATAGTGAGTTCTAGGCCAGCCTGGACTATGTGAAAACTTATCTCCACAAACCAAATAAACAGTGTGTGAACACTATAATTTGCATCCATCCAACAGGATATGGCAAAATGGTGGGGTATTAGTCTGGTGATCACAGCTTACCTGATGGAGTTAGACCATTCCCAGCTGGTTTTGAAGAAATTATATCAAGGAGGTCAGAAGAGGGCATCAGATCTCCTGGAACTGGGAATTGAACCTGGGTCCTGTGCAAGAGCAGCCAGTGCTCTTAACCACTGAGCCATCTCTCCAGTCATGTGATAAAATTTTTTTAAACAAAGTGTTTGTTAACCGTAACAAGCCCTAGGTGGGAAATGTGGAAGCCAGTGTAGGGCCTGCAGCTACACTGAGCCACTTCTGACTTAGGGCAACACAGTCAGGACCTCAAAGCTAGGCTGTTGCCAATCACAGTAAGCCCCAACTGCCCAACTGCCCACATAGAAACCCCCAGGAAAGCAGACCTTTAGAATGTCTTGCTGTTTCTCACTGACTCACCCACTGCAGTGGTACCACAGTACAGCTAATAAACTTTGCTTCTGCCTTCTCATGTCTGTTGAATACATTCACAGCTGGCATATCACCAGCCTGTCAACGCTATCTCCAAATTGCAGCAGCTGGGCCTGGTGGCTCAAACCTGTAATCCCAGCTACTTAGGTGGCTGGGTCAGGAGGACTGAAAGTTCAAAGCCAACTTGGGCTACAGAGTGAGTTCAAGGCTAGTCTAGGCAACTTAGTGAGACCCTGTCTCAAAATAAAAAATAGCTGGGTTTGGTGGCACAGCCTTTAATCCCAGCACTTGAGAGGCAAAGGCAGGCAGATCTCTGTGAGGTTGAGGCCAGCCCGGTCTATATAAATTCCAGGCCAAGTGCAGGGAGACCTTGCCTCAAAAAAAAAAAAAACAAAAAACAAAAAAAAACAAACAAAAAAAACACAAAAACCCACCAAAAATAATAAAAAAATAAAAATAGGGGGCTAGAGAGGCTGCTCAGTGGTTAAGTACACTGGTTGCTCCTGCAGATGACCCAGGTTTGCTTCCCAGCACCCACATGGTGGTAACTCCTGTAACTCCAGTTCCAGGGGATCCAGTGCCCTCTCCTGGCCTCCACGGGCATTGTACTGCACTTGATGCACTTACACAAGCAGACTAAACACTCATACACAGAAGAAAAAAAAAAAAGGGTCCACATAATAGGAGGTGGTTGTATAGCAATTTCCTGAGATAAAATAAGCCCTTGACACAGGATGTTAAAAGGGAGGTAAACGTCAGAATATGGACCAAACGTTCCATCCTGTAGGGAAGTCCCTGAAATGTTCAGATTCACTAGGCCCCAAGTATTATTTCACAATTAACCTACCATGATCACCTTCATGGATTCTGGGTTGGCTTTGTTTCTTTGAGACAGTGTCTTGCTACACAGCCCAAGCTGGCCTCCAATTCAGTCTCTTCCTGCCTCTGCCTCACGAGTGCTGGGATTACAGGTGTGTATCCTCATGCCCAGCACCTTCACAGACTGACAAAATTCAACAACCATTTTTTAAAAGATTTTTTATTTATGTGTATGTGCCTGTGTCTGTGTGAGTATATGTTTACATGGATACATGTATTGTGTGCCCTTGTAGCCCCAGCTGACCTGGAACTTGCTATGTAGACCAGGCTGGACTTGATCTCATAGAGATCTGATTGCCTCTACCTCCTGAGTGCTGGGATTAAAGGCGTGTGCTACCATGCCTGGCATATTTTTTTTTTTTTTTTTTTTTTTTTTTTTTTTTTTTGGTCTTTTTGAGACAGGATCTCCCTGTAGCCCCAACTGTCCTGGAACTCACTATGTAGACCAGGCTGGCCTTGAACTCACAGAGATCCACCTGCCTCTGCCTCCTGAGTGCTGTGATTAAAGGCGTGCACCACCATGCCTTGGCATCTTTTTTTTTTTTTTTTTAATTATGGAGTTATGTACAGTTGTTGGCCACCATGTGGGTGCTGGGAACAGAACCCATGTCCTTTACAAGAGCAACCAATGCACTTAAATGTTGAGTCATCTCTGCAGCCCCTCAACAACCATTCTTGACAACACAAACATGCAAGTGCATACACATACACACGGACTAGATGGGTGGATATGGAAAGAATTTGTACAAGTCAGGACAAGGTACTTCATGTATCACTTACATTAGACAGAAGACAAGCCAAGGAACTAAGAGAGAAGTCAGAGGGCTTGAGAGATGAACAGAGTAATGGCACTTGCCACACCCAGCATCCACATTTGCCTGTGGATTTGTGGGAGACAGAAGGATCCCTAGGGCTTGCTGGCCACCAGCCTAGTTCCAGGTTCAGTGAGAGACTGCCTCAAGGGAAAAAGGTGGGGAGTGACAGTGTCCTTCTCTGGGCTCCACAAGTGTGTGCATGGACACACCCACTAGTACACTCCTATGTATACTACATATACAAGAATCAGAGATATGAAAAAATATAAGAGCAAAATTATCACTGTGAATATAACTAATTCTAATACCTCACCTCAACTTGAATCATTTGAAAAACTATGAACACTAAGATATTAATAAACTGTAAATGTGCAAAAGCCAATTATTTTTTAGTAGATAATAGGAATAATCCCATTAAAGATATTTTAGGAATAGCCAGGCAGGGTTGGCGCATGCCTTTAAACCCAGCACTTGGGAGGCAGAGGCAAGTGGATCTCTTGAGTTCAAGGCCAGTCTGGTACACAGTGTTTCAGGCCAGCTGGGGCTACAGGGCCAAAAAGACAAAACAAAAACAAAAACAACTCCTCCCCACAAAAAACCAAAACCAAACCAAAACACATAAAGGCTGGAGAAATAACTCAGTGGTTAAGAGCACCAGATACTCTGGCAGAGCACCAGGTCTGGTTCCCAGCACCCACATGGTGGCTCACAATAACCAGTTCCAGGGGACCTGGCACCCTCTTTTGACCTCTATGAGCACTGCACACACATGGTGCACACACATGTAGACAAAACACTCATACACTAACAAAACTAATCTTTTACAAAAATCATGCAAGCTGGTGATATAGCTTAATGGTAGGGTGCTTGCTTAGCATGTGCAAGGCCCTAGATTCAAACCATAAAAATAGAAAATATCACTGGGTGTGGTGGTGCACTCTAATCCTTGCACTTAGGAGTCAGAGTCAGGCAGATCTCTGTGAGTTCCAGGCCAGCTGGGGCTACAGGGAGACACTGTCTCAAAAAGACCAAAAAAAAAAAAAAATTTTTTTTTACAAAAATTTTGTGGTTCATGTATGTGTTTACAGGTATGTACAGATGTATCAAGAAGTCAGAGGTCATGTTCCTCATGACAGATCTCCACCATGCTTTTTGAGACAGGGTCTCTCGCTGGGACCTAGAGCATGCTGATTAGACTAGGCTAGCTGCCCAGTGAGCCCCAGGGACCCTCCTGTCTCCACCAGGTCAATGCTGGGACCGTAAGCATGTGACACCTCTTGGGTTTTCTCTGTGGGTTCTAGGGACTCAAACTTGAGTCCTCATGCTTTTGAAATGAGCACTTTACAGGCTGAGCTATTTCCCCAGCCCTTTTGAACCAGGGTCTCTAACCCAAACTGGAAAATATATTTCAAGTCATATCACAAGCTATTGTAAATACCTAATGTCACTAATACAAAGTTTAAAGAAATTATTCAAGGGGCTAGAGAGATGGCTCAGTGGTTAAGAGCACTGGCTACTCTTGCACAAGACCTGGGCCTGAATCCCAGCACCCACATGGTGGCTAACAACCATTTAACTCCAGTTTCAGGAGATTTGACACCCTCAACTGTCCTCTACAGGCAGTACATGACATGAGTGCACTTACATGCATGCAGGCATAACACTCATATACATAATTTAAAAATTATTCAGGGGAAGAAATGGATAAAGAACATGGGGGGCTGGAGAGATGGCTCAGCAGTTAAGAACACTGTTCTGGCAGAAGACCCGGGATCGAATCCCAGCACCCACCTGGCAGCTGTCCATAACTCCAGTTCCAGGGGACTGACAGCCTCTTCTGTCCTCCTCGGGCATTGCACAACACGGGTGCACTTACCTACATGCAGGCAATACATACATACACATAAAATAAAAATAATATTAGCCGGGCGTGGTGGTACATGCCTTTAATCCCAGCACTCGGGAGGCAGAGGCAGGCGGATCTCTGTGAGTTCAAGGCCAGCTTGGTCTACATAGTGAGTTCCAGGACAGCTGGGGCTACAGGGAGATCCTGTCTCAAAAAGACCAAAAATAAATAAATAAATTAAAAAAGAACATGGATAGGTCATGGAAGAGAAATATACTTTTTTGTGGTGCTGGGGATCAAACCCAGGGTCTTGTACAGACTACACAAATGCTGTACTATTGAGCCACATCCCCAGCCCCTCACTGGTGGATTCAAGGTAAATGCACTATCATTGATCTGTATCTGGAGCCCATTTACGACTGTTTTTTGGTCTTTTTGAGACAGGGACTCCCTGTAGCCCCAGCTGGCCTTGAACTCACAAAGATCCGCCCCCCTCTGCCTCCTGAGTGCTGGGACTAAAGGCTTGCACCACCGTGCCCGGCCTTGAATCTTTAAATAAAAAGACAGCTTATAACAAGAACAAATTAAAACTGATACCTTTTTCCTACCATCAGTTTGGTAAACATTATGTATCTGATCATTCAATGTGCTGGCTTGGAATTCAGGGAATATCCATTTATCAATTACTGGTAGGAGTTATAAAGAAGGCAAATTACAGATACACAAAATTTCAAATGCAAATGGTAAACCCAGAATTGCTGCTTCTAGAAATTTATCCTACGGATATTCCCAATGACAGAGTCTAATGAAGCTAATGGTAAGATGCAGCACTACTTTTATGGAAACGTAATAAAAAGCAGCACATAACGCCATCAAATAGAAGTTTCCCGACTTGAGATGGTAAAGTACAAAGTGCATTCAGAATGGACGCAGCACTATATTTGCATGCATGCCAGGTGACGTGCACACCAGATAAACTATTAGAACGTTCTTTCTTCTGCCAGATGTTGGATTGGGAAACAATCCAACAGTCCATCAGTGTATTTCTGGTTAATTACAGCATAACCACAGAATGGAAAAAAATGGGCTCTAATGGATAAGTAGAGTGGTCTGGAAGGATAAAGAAACTTTTTTTTTTTTTGAGACAGAGTCTGGCTAACCTGAAACTCTTTATATAGACCAGGCTGGCTTCAAATTCAGAGATTTCTCCTCCCAAGGCATGCAGCACTTATGCCTGGCCATGGTATTTCCTTAATAAAACCCATCATATATAAACCCAAATATGCCACTTTTGTATAGAAATAAATTATATATATACACAATGAAAATTAGGGTAGAAGGGAAAATGACTTCAAAGGCTGTGTTAGGTACTGGGTGGAGGATGAAAGGCCTTTCAACATACATTTATATTTGGGGGGGTTATGAATAGACGACTAAAAATACTTTAAAAAATTAAAAAATGGAATGGATGAAAAAAATCCCAGCAATTTGGTATGTTTGAAAACACGATTTATCACATAATATATACAATATTTACGTTGCTTGCCATTCGAAATGTCCCAGGAAACACAAACTCAGTCTTTACAAACTTGCTGACTCTGACAGGAAGAGAGTAGGCATTTCTGACAAAGTCAAGTGTGTCCCACCAGCTTCGTCCTAAAACCCGTTGGACCTCTCCCGGCTCGCTTTCTTCACCCTGGGCTCTAGTATTGGCAATGTTTCAAGTCTCAATTTTACAAAACCGTCCTTTACTTATTAACGAAGCCACGTGGACAACATTTTCCATAACATAAAAGAACCTGAATCAACCATAAACTCAAGAAACGTTACGGGAGTCTTACGATGCTTTGGGCATTTCTTTTCCCCCCATTATGGGATGCTTTTCTTCCCAGACTTCTTTTCCTTTTTTTCCTCCACTGCTTTAGGCCCAACATCTTTTGAAAAATCAAGTTGCAGGATGCCAAAGTTCTTTTGCTGTCGGGAGGGTAACGGGGGGGAGGGCCCACTCCTTACTCCCTGTTGATGAACTTATCGCAACCCAGTTCTTCTATGAGAGGATTGATCACTTCCGACGCAGTCAGAGCTATGGTGAAGGTGAGGATATCGAAATCCACCCTCTGGGGGTTCCTCAGGTACTCCACGTCGAAGGCGGCCTCCCGGGCTCTGCAGGCCTCCACGAAGCGCCGGCGGCGTTCCTCCAGCTCCTGGATCCGACCCGGGGCGATCGGGTAATTCTCCAGGTAGTGGCGGAGGAACTGCTGGTAATTGATGCCCAGCACGCTGAGCGGGTGGCGCAGGCGCAAGTAGGGCAGCGCCGCCAGCCCGCCCGCCCGGGACCGGGGCCTGGCCTCCGCCTCCTCCTCCAGCGGCTCCCCGAGCAGCCGGGCCACCTCCGCCATGCGCGCTTCCCGGGACGCCGCGGCCATCGGACCTCCGCGGGCCGCCGCCATCGGGCCGCCCC